>NC_043750.1:16259455-16559455 GCF_902148845.1 Salarias fasciatus | reverse complement strand
AGAATAGTCCGTTCAGGTCAGACCGTCTCACCATCAAAGCCTTGTCCATGTAGTACTCTCGGCCGGAACTGCCGTCGTTGTACTTTGTGTCCACGGCGAAGCAGAGGAAGAGGACGTCCACCACGTTCTCGAACACCGAGAGGAAGCAATGCGCCACCAGGAAGGCGAACAGACAGACGATGAGGAGCGGCAGCACCCACACCGTGTATTCCCTCTGGTAGTTCAGAGCCAGAACGCCAGCAAAGGCCGTGCAGGACACCACGAGAATCTGTGAAAAGATAGAAATAAAATAAACCACCATGGAGCCTTTTTTTTTTGTCTTTTTGACCTGGTGAGATGAAATGTGGTAGTTTGACCACTAGGGGGCAGTGCACATAAATCATGGATTAGGAACAGAATGAAGAGACAAAAACAAATAATAGTTTCAGAGAAAAGCACAGCAGGATGTTTTATTTCCAGTACCTTCCCCAGGAAGAGGACGAAGTCGCCGACGGTGTTGATGGCCGCCACTCGGAGCGCGTTCTCCACCAGGATGATGAACGCATCGCGGGCCGAGGTGCAGAAGCTTGTGCTGTTGATGGCTGTCGCGGTGTAAGCGTTCTGAAACGATTCAAAAGCCACAAGGTAAACGCCTGGGCTTCATGTAAATCACTTCACCAACATGACGCGACTCACCTGATTTAAGTACGCCAAACACTTCTCCAGACACCACAAGCAGCAGACGCAGGCTTTCAGCATACAGCGTGCGCACGCGTTCTCCTGTGGAATGCAACATCTTTAAAATCATAATAAAAGCATGAAAAATGTCCCAGTTTTTCATGATGAGGCTGCCATGGAAACGTCCTGACTGACCTTTCCTTTGAGCTGGCTGTGGATGTACGTCAGGATGAGCCGGGGAATCTTCACCAGGGTGATGATGAAGGATCCCTTGGCCAGGGTGCCCAGGTGGTAGCGGACGGTGCGTATCATTGAAGAGAGCAGGGGCGTTGCGGGCAACTGGGATTTATTCCTGGAGTTACATCACAAAATCAGGAAGAAGAAAACTTGTGGGAGCAAACGGAGGCCGGAGGTGAACAAAGCTGACTCGATAGACCCTTCATTACCTTGTGAAGTAGTAGGTGACCACAGCTCCAGCGATGGTCATCTGCTGGAAGGCCAGGATGAACTCACTGATCCAGATGAGGCCCACAGCGTGATACCACACCATGTACTGCAGAGGCCCTTGCATGTGATACTCCACCACACCTGTAGAATTGTTCTTTACTGCTGTTCCTGGAAGGAAATCAAGCACAAATATGGATTTTCAATTCAATTCCTACAGCATAACACTCTGTATTTGTTTTTCTGCTCTTCCACATCATGAATAGAAACATACAAAAGTGTACCTGGATCATGGCATGGTGATAATTTTACTTCACATTACCTTTCTGCTGCCAATTAAATTCTTTAGTTTAAAAAAAAAATCAATCACCTGTCCTATGAGAGCAATTCAGTCCTTTCCTGCTCCTAAAAGTCAAAATCTAATTAAAACTTAATCAAATGAAACTATTCAATTTCAGGAATCCAACAAACACATTTGCTAAGCTTCACAGTTCACTGTTTTTTCACACAAACATGTTTTGATCAGACGATTTTCATATTAAGTCTGTTACAACTAAATACCCAAAACAGAACGCGCTGCCAGATACTGACATCATTTCCTCTTTTCTTTTTTTTAAGGATTTGTAGACTATTTAAAAATCAGCTGCAGGAAAAAAAAAAAAAAAGGAAAGGGGAAATGATGAAAGACGTTGTTGTGCATTCACCACATCACGAGGTTGGCCCAGGATGCAGAATGTGGGAGTTAAGTCACGCCACCAAAACAAGACAAAATGTCAACAATGTGATCTTCCACTTGTTTGGGAATTTTTCCACAGACATATCTGATTCTATACAATAGTTTCAAACATTTTTTAAGAGAACACAGTGACTAAAATGCTGAAACGCATTGTTAAAAAGTCTCCCCGGCTAACCTGAAGTCCCGAGGAAGAGGAGCACGGCGATCCAGTAGACCCAGAACAGCATGAGGCAGAGAAAGGTCCAGAAAGGCTGCAGGGCCAGCAGGGGAAGATGGATGAACACTTTCCCCGCAACATGGAAGAGGGAGATGGTGAGAGCCACTCGCTTCCTCATGAAGAACATCACCAGCAGGAGAACCACCTGAGAGGTCAAACAACAACACATGCAGCGGCTCAGTTTAACGGTTTGATGCAGAAAAGACTTCCTAACCTCCCAACTCTTTCAAAATAAAAGCTCTCCTTTTGATAAACTTCATTTCTCACAGCTTCAAAATTCCTTTGGAATGTAATTGAATACTCTGTCTAAAACTTTACAGACATACTAGAACAGTCGTGCAGACATACCGTGAAAACTGTCGCAACTATCGCATAAATAAGCAACGCCTTGACGTTGTCTTCAGCCACTTCTCGCCCAAACACTGTTGTGGTGTTTGTCTTAACGGCTTTTCTGTGGTCGGCATACAGCCACCAAAGGACCCCTGTTCCCCCTGGAAAAAAAAGAACACATCCATATTTTCGCTGTGAGCACAAGAAAATAAACAGACTGCAACTTCAGTGTAATAAAAAGAGTTACCTATGGAGCCGATGATGACCAGAATTGTGAGAATCCACACCAGAACTTTGGAGATGTAACGAATTACAACCATCATGATCAAGGAGAGAACTGGAATAGAGAGAGAAAAAAAAGGGTTATTTAAGGGTATAAGAAAAACCATCTGAAGGAAGAAAAACCATTTAAAACTGTGCAGAAGATTTCGATACTAAACCGCAGTGCAGACCTTTCACCAACAGAAAACGTTATGTTACAGACTCTGGTCTGTGGTGGTGCAGCATGCAGGTCTGAAACTGCAGCATTTTACATCTAATGTGGAGATGAAAGATTTCTAATAAATGTGGCAGACGACAAATTTGGTATAGACTAATTGTATTAAGTAAGTAATGAAGTGATTTATCTGTAACACCTGATACGGTTTGTGTTCTCTGAATGTTCAGAGGAGTTTCAAATCACTGCATTCATCTTGTTTTTGAAGTTGAGGCTGGAAATGAAACCATGGCTGATGCATCTAACCTAACAATGGCAAAAGGTAATCATATGAATCATGACCCCCGCCGGCAATCCCTACATCTCAAACACGGCAGATCAAAAAAACCGAGATGAAAGATGTCTAAAACTGACAAGGGAGCGCTCTGGTCTCTTTGCAACCCCACTGGGAGGAGTCAGAGCAGACCTAAACGGATGCCTGCGGGCGATACTTCAGTAGATACGACGACTGTAAGCGCTCAGACATTTCCTGTTTTCTTAAGGACAAAAATAGCTTCTCTCTTTGGCGGCTTTCTTCCGAATGAAGCAATTAGAGCTGTGCAGTGAGGCGGCACCAAAAATAAAGACGTAGCAGCAGGCCTCCTCCAGCCAATCAAAACCCACCAGTCAGTTGAATTGTCCTTATACGCACGGCTATTGATGGACAATATAGGGGAGAGGTCACTACGAGTTGTACCTAAGGCCAGCATGCAGAGGCCCATGATGATCTCCTTGCTGGCCATCACTCCAGCAATGACCCGCCGCAGCACGGTGTTGTCGTTGACAAAGGTGATGAACGCCTGGGCAAACTCAGCGTAGCAGCTGATGTCCACGGGAATACAGCGGCGGAGAAGCGGAACAGCCTTACTGAAAACATTCACAAGAAAAAAACAGGCGTTCAATCGTTTCTAATGTTTTGTCCTTCAAGCAGAAACTGTCGATAGTGTCGCCGGCTCCCTCTCTCTTTCTCGCTCTGTAATCCATTTAGTCTTTTTATTTATTTTTTTTCATCCTGGTGTAATTTGAAAAACGTGAACTGTTGCAGAGCAAGTTTGTGAGCGATGTTTTGAATTAACCTCAAAAACAAATTGCTGACTGAACTAATTAGCTCAGTGTGATTATTGGATACAAGATTAATTAAATGATGTCGGAAAAAGCCGACACTTTTCACTTCATACACATACAGACACACACACGGACTGGAACTTCGTTCCCACTGACATACACAGTCGCCGCTGATGATAATGAGATCAAAATACTCATGGAACACCTGGTGAAATTACTTTCTTTTGATAAAATCATTCCTTCATATGAATGAAGCTGAATATATGAATGAGTTACCTTGGTGGAACAGGGAGTTTTGGGCATTTAGTGAATCTGTCCGGATGGTTTGTGTATCTTGCGGCAAGGATATCATAAGAGCAGAGGTGAGAGTCTGAACACAACAAAAAGAAAGGTTCAATTTAATAGTTCATCTTCAATGAAACGGAAATAAATCACATGCATGGTATTTATGAAACTAGAGAAATTACACTTACAATGCATGTAAATAGGTGAAATGCTCATTTCATGCACTTTTTCCCCTAAAGTATCTCAAATTGTGCATTTTTCTCACCATTATTCAAAGCAAACTGCTTGACGTCGTTGTACGTCTTCAGTTCAGTCGCTGGACATTTTGAAACACACAGGGCGATGGACTGGATCTTCCTGTTGATGAAGTCGAGGTTGCAAGGATCTAAAAAGAAAACATTCCTGACAAAAGAAGAGCATAAGTATTTTCATAAATCTGATCAGTGTTGTGTAAATATATGTAAGCATGTTTGGCTATTATAACGCCAGTTGGGAATGCTCCGTCGGGACAAAAACTAAAAGACGGTGGCATTTGCTGCCCTGTCAGACAGATCCTTCTTTGTGGCCCCAACGCCTTTTATTCAAAGCCTCCATGGGCAATCAGCCCATCAATAAAGCATGACCCATTGTTTCAGCAAAACTGAGCCTGCAGGCTGCAGACTGATGGAAAGCTACAACCCAGGAGGAGGAATATCATCACAGACTTCAAAGGCAAATGATAAAAATATCCCATTAATTCAGACTTTCTTCACCCAAATGTTATAAAGAGAGATATGCTAATAAGCTGCCGTATTCCTCCAGGACAATTCAGAGATTTGGCTGCAGATCAGCATGTGACTAAAAGCGATGAATGTAACACAAATAAAAAACTTTAATGTCACCCATTAATTCATTTTGTAACACAGAAGACTCACTTGTTTTTCGTCATGTCCTGGCCACTGAGGGGGACGCCGTCGATCTTGGCGTTTTTCTGACCGCAAATGTTGCCGTAACTGTCATATCCTGAGATGATCCTGGAGGCACCTCCTGTGGCGATGGCGAAGCCACAAATACAAGCCTGCAAACAACACGAAATCCACAAATTAAGATCAACAGACAAGCAAAGAGTCTGGGCAGCTCAATAAATCAGGTATTCCGGCTCAAGTATTCACTTGTAATGTCTTCTACAAAACAAAGTAAGACATTCACATAAACACAGCTACAAAGAAAAATTCACAATCCTACAAGACTTGTTCATACCTGCTCTGAAAGTTAATATTTGCTTTATAACACCATTACATGCCACAGGGAAAGCTGTTCTACACCGCAAAAGTGATCTGACGGTCACTTTCCCACAGATGTTAGATTATTGTTGTATTATTTATGCACTTTAAAGATTGCACTTTCAATGTAGTTGTTCTCATGCAATGACAGACATTCTGATTCAGGTATGCATGCAGCATATCTTTTATTTTAACAAATTGTGTTAATGCTGGTGCAGTAAATTACAGTATGTGTCCTACTGCGCAAATAGGATCCTCTATTAGGGTTAATCCTTTAAAAAAAAATAATTAAATGCGCAAGATGCGCATTAAATGTGTACTCTGCTGAAATGAAAGCAAACGCAGAGGAGTGGGAGGGAAGCTGTAAACATTACAGTGTAGTTAAGTAAATACATCCGCCAGCTGAAGCATTTTCAGCCACACTAATAAAACTTTGATGAAGACGTGTTTTGTGCAAGGAGGACTTACCATCCCGATACAAAACAGCGTGTATACGATGAGCCATGGGATGTCCGTGCAGCTGCGCTCCTCCAGCGGTTTCCAGTCACGCTTGCTCTGCCAAGGCATAAATAATGAAGGATCAGTGTTTCTCCAAACTCCTGTGGCGGACAAACGAGCGCCGTCTCTGCTCCTCGGCCAGCGCACAAACAATCCGCTGCTCCTCCTGAGGAGGCGGCGTGAACACTGCTCACAGCCTGCACACAATCTGACTAACACACACAGCCGATCGGCGTTTCTTCAGACTTTAAGTCACCTTTAATTATATATCCAGGACGGTAAACTCACCTCTGAGCTGCTACAACATCCCATTGTTTACCACGAGACGCCGCTTCGGCTAAAACAAAACTTTAAACGCGTTCACTTTCTTAAACTCTTTAGTTTATTTTTCTCATGTCTTTGTCTTTACTTTTTCTCTCTCGGCGCATCAAAACACAAACATAAGCTCTTAAATCGCGTCGGCGCTGTTTATTTTAGCCGCAAACGCCCATTTCCCAAAGTTCTGAATGTCTACAGGTAAAGGCGGAAGAAGATAGTTTGTGCTGCCTTCAGGGACCATCAGATTTATGGTAACTATTACACAATGAATAGAATAGAATAGATATACTGTATTCTGTGAATTTATCTGTATTCTGTGAAATTATTTGCAGCCTTGCACCACACCTTTTGAATTCTAATGTTAGCAGTATGAGCATTAGGTTGTTCCAATGTTCCCTTTTTACAGTTTATGTTCCTGAGTGGCATTCTGTTCTTTAAAAGTCAACCTTTTTCTTTATTTTTGTACTTATTTTTGGCTGATATAACTATTTTTTTTCCAGAATTGAAAGATAGAATGTGTTTAAACAATCACAATATCGTCACTAACCATGAGAAGCCAGTCTGTTGGGATATCATCTCCAGATAATCATAGTGAGGGGGCCCTCCATGTACATCCAGCTTGGTGCAGTGCAGGGTTATCAAACATAAGGCCCCTGGACCACAACCGGCCCACAAGAAGCTCCTGCTCCAACCAGGAAACGACCAAGTAGATTTTAAAAATTCAGATTCAGAAAAAAAATGCAGAGAAACCATTTTGCAAAACAGACACTTTTTCAAAATGGATATTCTGTGCCATAACAAAGACAAACATTAAATTTAGAATTTAATACCACTATTTTATGATGAGCCCACTCAGGATGATGTTAGGCTGTATGTGACCTCTGAACTAAAGCTGAGTTTGACTTTCTGCTGCAGTGACTTGCACTATGTGAGCGACTGGTGTGACTGACACCTGCTGGCAGTGTTTACTGTTGCTCATGCCTTTGAAAGGTACGACGGTCAGTGAATGCAGCACACAGTGATGGCTCGCGGCAGAACAGAGCTCACGTGTGGGATCTGGCGCCGCTTGCTGGACGAATGGAGTCATTAAATAACCGAGTACTGTGAGAGTATCACTTGTAAACTTGCCTGCTTGGTCACCAGCTGCTCTACATTTGGTCTTTTAACTCGACATTATTTAATTGACAATATACGCTCATTTGAATGCAGCACAGGGTCGCAAGTAAGAATATGTCCTATGTGGACTGCTGATAATTGACTTTTTGGATTGGCTGCAAGTCAAAGGTGAACATTTCGTGGAGTGAGTAGTGCAAAAAACCTCAGATGCTGAATTTTATGTCTTTGATCATCGTAATTCCTTAAATTATGCCTACTTTTAAGAAGAATACACTCAAAATGTACAAAAAAGCTGATGACATTTCTGTCTGTTAGTTGCAATAAGGGCTCTTCACTCAGAAATGTTTGTTGCCTAAAGCACTTCCAGTCAGCACTCTGCAGTTCCTTCCATCAAATGCTAATTTTACTGATTAATTACAGGCAGCCATGGGAAGCCCCTGCTGCGGCAGTGTTTTATCCTGTGTCGTGATCCTGAGTGAGAAATACTGGCTGACTGCTGTCTTTCCTCCAGATGAGGGCCCCATTTCACTCTCACTGTGCAACTTCGGCTAGCTAAGGTGAGAATACCAAAAGTTACTTCACTACACCTCTTAAATAAATCTCTTGATGCATCACTATTATAGCAGCTTTTGCACCTTAATGTTTGAAACTTGATTGCCAGTGATGACTGCTCACAAGATTTGTGGGTATTAAGTTGCATTGATGCATCACATTCTTCTTCCTGCGGTTTGCTCTCAAGGTTTTTTTTCTATTCTCAGTGAAGATTTCCTGACCTGCATGCCTCCCTAGTGGGCTGGAATGTCAAACAGTTTCCTGATGAAGAGGTGTCTTGCATCCTATTGCACTATAAATGCGTAGGAGACTGTGAGGGAAGATAAATATTTAACTGCGGTAATCTTATCCAGTTTGCACTCCGTGAAGCAGTCATGCTTCTCAGATTAGAGCAGAGGTCTACAATTGCTGATTTTGGAGCTGCACGTGTCTTTTTAGGCTCACTGTGGCAACTCCATGTAGCTTTCATGAAATGACTCAATGAACTGTTATTTTTAAGTGACACTGCCTATAATGTGTCAAATGGATAGAAATCCTGCAGTTTGAAGAGACATATTTGTTGCTTAAATAAGAGAATATATCACTACTTTGTTCAGTAAAATATACGTTGAATCCCAGTACGAATTCCCACTCTTTGACCTCTGTAAATTTGAGATTGTGAGATAAAAGTCAAGGGTAAAGGCGGTTTTCAACCTGGACAGGCCACCTCAGTTGAGACATAGAGCCACCCAGACCAACATTCACACCTGGATTTAGAGTCACCAATTTGCCTGAAGTTCATTTTTTTGTAGTGTGGAACAGCAAATCCACAGACAAAAGCTCCTAACGCCTGCACCCAAACTGGGGAATATCTCACTGCCAGGAGAGAGTACCCTGCAGACCTAAATTTGTTATGAGAATATAAATTATCAAATAAATAAGCACGTTGATAAAACTAAAAGAGCTCAAAACCGTATTAAATGCCAGCAGTTATAGGGAATATAACACAGCAAAACTATATAGAAAAATATTTACAGTGTTTTCCATTCATTTTGGAAGGTAACTGTGTTTTAAACTTTTCAAATGAGGCATTTTTGCCACCAGATGAGCTCATTTTCCTCACGTTTGATCAGAGCTCTGATTGTGTCGGAGTGCATTGCAGAAATGAGAGTGAGGAAAAGCAGATGCTCAGCCCAAATAAAAAAAAAAAAAAAAAAGTGTGATGAGTATCTGTGAATGCATGTCAGAGCACGGAGGTAGCTGTTAGGCTTGGAAGCAAAACGCACACCAACACAAAAGCAGAAACACAAGCAGCCTGAAGTCTCTCTCATCATCTGATGAAACAGCTCCTGGCCTCTCGTCTCCTGACTCCTCGGCTCAAGCATTTCCTGCTGATGCTGCTGTGGCAACGGTGTCCAAGGACAACAGTTTTTTTTTTTTTTTCTTTTCTGGATCTCTCCTGGAGGAATCAATGCCAGCGCAGCATATGTTAAGCAGAATTCGGGGTGGGTGGGTGAAATACGTCACTATCTTGGCCCTCACACGGGGTCTGGTCCAAGATCATTCCACATAAACGGCAAGACAAGCGGATAAATATTATGTTTCTCCATCCTCCGATACTTCCAAGATTCAAGATCTTAGCGAGTGTCAAGCATCACAGATCGTGATGGATTTTTAAAGGCAAACATTTCAGAGCCTCTTCATCGCCCCCAAATTCCTGTTTTTGTAGAAACTGTGCAGAGTGGTGGTAAAATACTTAACTTTCCTGTGTGAGAACCCTTTGACCTCCGCTCACAGGAACAATGCATCTCCAAAGCCAGGCGGGTGAAATCAAACCATGGAAATTGCTTTTTCAGTCATGTGAAACAGTCCTAGTTGTACGATTTTAAAATAAACAGTCGTACAGACTACACCCTACAAAAAGTGAAATTCTTGCAGATGAAATCTTCTATATGGCCACATGTTATAAGAGTCTGGAGGCATGGGGGTTACCTGTGTTTGGAGAGTATCGGGACATTCCTGTACTCAGCTTAAGGCTGCAGAAGTGTGAGAATGTGCTCAGGTGCACATGGTTGTAGGTTTATGGGGCATGTGCTCGGGCCAAAGTGGACAAATTGATTCCAGCTGTTGTTTCCAGGTCTTCGTCCACACTGTCTGCCACTGGGGCATCACAAACGCTCTGATTTGGGTTGCTTGGTTTGACCCAAACTGAAAGATTTACTAAAAGAAATGGCATTGCTTTTCCTCTTTCTTGGCGTGAAATTACTGCTTCAGCAGGATGTTGGGATGTCATATTGTGCAGACATGTCTTTAGTGAAAAGAAAAAAAAAGGGCTTGTTATTTTTGAAGACAGTTAATCACAAATTATGAATTTGCCTTAAAAGTTGCACAATCCAAAGAAGACATCCTCTTAAATCCTCAATCCGGACAGGGACCACACCCCACGGAGTTTCCAATCTGCCACGGCTTTCTCGTTTGAGCTCTTTGTTTACGTATTCTTATCCAGAATGAGCTCAGCATTAGACGTGCTCCTTCTCAGGAGAGGCTTCTCTGGAACACCGAGGTCTATTTTGTGGTGCTGTCCTGGTCTTGTTTACAATTGCCTGTTGTGTTGCTTTTTATTTGCAGCTTGCATATAAGAAGGCACCTATTTGGACTCAGATTCTTAAAAACGCAGCAGTTTATGCTTGCGAAAGTGAAGTGCACAGCAATCTTTAACGAGTCGCTATTGAAGATAAACAGAGCGACTCTACACAAGAGCCGCGACTTTGAAATTGTCAATTCCACCACGCTGCTTACCCAAACCATGCAAACGGTGCCAAAACATCGAGGGAGAGACGCTGCACAATAAGCACTGCTGTCATTTTGAGAGAAAGCTTTTTCCACCACGATCATGAAAACAGATGGCACAAGTCTGAATACATTATTATGACAAATCAGTGTTTGACATGATTCACAGTCGTTCTCATAGATCATGATCTCTGTCTTTCCACACACAGGCCATACTTTCAATCTTGTCTTCACCTAAGATGTTGGGATTTTGCTGTTTGTCCACTACAAAGACGTGAAGTCCCAGTCATTTAAGTGAAAAAAATACACGTATGCACACACACACACAGGCACAGAGTTATTTTTTCATGCCTTTAAGGGAAATTGATTTGCATTAATTTTCTGTAAACTCTACAACCTGCTGGAACTACTACTTCCCTTCCTGACCCTGACCTTAATCTTACCTTAAACATGTCTTCACAAAAAAACTAATCATTTTCAAAATGAAGAGCTTTTTTCCCTTCTGCATGCGTCAGTCAGTGTGTATTCAAGTTGACATCCCCAACAATAATGAACAAGCTCCCTCTCTCTGTCTGTCTCTCTCTCTCTCTCTCTCTCTCTCACACACACACACACACACACACACACACACACACACACACACACACAACCCCCCCTCTTTCTAAATAAGATTACATTATTTTAGCCTCTTATGGTCTGTATCCTCAATAACTTGTACTTCCTGTTCCCACGGTAACAGTCACACTATTCTGACCCCTGATCAGTGGCCAAGGCCCCCTCGGCTTCTCCCACGACGATGGGTTCTTGTGGTTAGACCCACAAAAGCAAAGTGACTCAAAAATCAACAGATGATTAAACAAAGTTCTATTTTTTTAATGTAAGGCAGCGAAGCGGCCCTCATCGCTTCCGCTCGTGAGTGGCACAGTGTCGCACAAGTTCCCACCCAGGATTCAAATACAGTTATTCAAACCAACACGACTGCAGGCTGTGGAAGAGGAGTCGTTAACCGCAGGGCAAAGTTAGTAATATGGAAGAATTGCAAAGATCTTGGTGTGGTTTGCTGATGTTATTTTTAGATGTGCAGATGAAAATCTGGCAGCTTGTTTGCTTTGCTTTCTAGTGTAAGTGAACCTGAAATCCATTTTTACAACTTCTCATAACTACTGGGGAACTACAGTAAAGAAAAAAAAAGGAAACCTTAAAATGGTTGCAACACAATCTGCTCAAAGCAGTCTTTGTATGTGCAGAGACTCAAAATGACTCAGTTATGGGAGGGACAATATTTTTTCTCGCTGCAAGCATCACCTACATTTTCCGACATGGGCACACTCTGTGTTCTTCAATGCCCTTGATTTAGACGGCCTTATTTTTCCAATAATAAACTATATCAGCTAGGAATGTGGGGTTGTTTCCTTTGGGCCCTCGCTGCTCCACTTAAGGATCCGAGGGCTTGAACAGTGGGGGATTATAGGGTAAATCATGAATGGTTCTTTCTTAACCACGTATGTGACTGCTGGAGACATGTGACTTCCAGGGCTGCGTGCCTGCGAGTACGGCCGTGCTCATCCTCTCTGATGTGAGCCCCGGACAGAGATTGGTCTGTAACAATGACTCCTCAGGCAAATGCATGTTCCCAAGCATGTTGTGATGTGGGGAATGCAGTCGTCAGTCTTTGTTTGTATGTGACCAGACTGAAGAGTTTCAGTTGCCTGCAGTCGAATCGGGTCAATATGACACTCATCCTGTTGAAGATTTCAACTTGTATTGGAGGAATGTTTACACAGTTTTGTGCAGATGTTCTTATACACTCCGCTGATTCTGTTTCCTCTTTGGCATCTTGTGGTTTCTGATTTTGAGTCCAATGTCTGGATGCAGTTTGAGGGACTGGAGACTTGTTCATATGTATCCTGCCTTATTTCACATTGATTTCTGGGATCAGCTCCAGCCTTCCTCAACCCCAAGTTGTCTATAGTGAGTAGATGAATAAATAGATGGATGGGTTTCAGAACTCGTGTGATAATTATCTTGGCGTCTTGTGACCTGCTGCTATTAGTTTTTGTTGAAATGTTCTGTTCCGAATGATGATTTATGATGATCAACTGAGTAATGTACAGTAATGCATACAGTGCATTCTGATATTAATGTAACAATAATAATAAAAATGATATGATCAGAAAAACTACATTAAAAAGAAGAACATTACATTACCACAGCTAAGATGTCCTTTAACACAAAATACACTTCATAAATAGAAAAAGAACATTAAGACAGAATATTTAGTAATTTAAGAATTCAGATTAAAAATGTGTGTTTTCAGATTTAAAAGAGGACAGGATGGAAACACAGAGTTAAAAAGCACAACATTGCCCTGGGGGAATTTTGAGATATTTGTTTATTTAATAACCCATGCGAGCATAGCCAGGAACCGTATCTGTCACTGCTGAAAGCGTCTGTGGAGCGCTGGTTTTGTGACAGCTGCGTTTTGTTTCAATGTACCAATTTTGATGCTTCGCTCCTCCTGCAGCTCACACACAACCGCACGCCCAGTTGCGTTGCTGACAGGCATCGAGTCTCACGCATGTTGCCGAACATGTGTTTTCCTGGTGTCACTGTGATGCAGCCCAGTGACCCTGTGGTCTGACTAGCAGAGAGGTGGGGGGAGGCCAGGTCTTTTAAATTACAGGCCTGCGCTGGATATCCACAGAAAGATAATGAGTGGATAGCCTGAGTCATGCTCTGAGTTGGCCACTTCAATCACCGGCGACGCTACTGGAACCAAGAAAAAAAAAATCTGCATTTCATTACACTGCATGTTGCCGAATGGCGGAGAACGTCATGTGGCACGCTGCGGAGGAGCTCTGTTGAACTTGGATGCTTTCCCTTGAGTACGATGACCATCTGCGTCCCTGGAGAGCTAACCTTAATAGCAGAGCAAAGTTTCCCAGTGCGGTCCCTAAGAAAAGATCCATCCAGAGCCTCATCTCACATCTGGATGGCCTCAAGGTTAAAGGTCAGGGTTGAAGGGATCGTTTGAAGGGGCTTCAGTCCAGTTTTCACTCATGCTCAGATTGTCTCTTTTGGTTTATTACCACTAATACAGCACAGGAACAAATATCCTTCATAGGATTTTAGAACACCCAGTAGCAAACTGCATAGAAAATACTACAAAGAGAAGGAACGGTTTTTATTCTGCAAATCTTAGATAATCCATAAAATGCATTTATTTTGTAATTTTGAGGAACTTTCTAAGATTTTATTGTTTTTTTTAGTGGATTCAGATAGTAGATTCAAAGCAAAAGAAACATTATCAGATATAGAACATAATCTCATAGTAGTTGTACGTTATGCCTATTTTGCTTTCTTCTACAGAGTGCCTCATAAGAACCTTCTATATTAGGAAATGAATCACTGGTATTTGTGTCCTAAGGACTTTTGTTTTTCTTTTTTTTCCATATCAACTAAAGAAAAGTTAACAGTGCTTTTAAAACGCCCCCCATCATCACTCTCCATTTTTTTTTTGTGTATTTGTAATTAATGCCTGCCACAGCGTGTTTGGTTAAGAGCAGCTATGAGGTTACAAGTTGCCAAATTTAAAAAAGAAAGCATGCCTGAGACATAACTGCCAAAACATAAGACCAGTCTCTCTTGGCTGGCGGCCAGAGGTCTTACAAGGCAGCCTGTCTGTTACTAATCAAACCCGATCCGCCGGAGCGCTGCCCGGCTTCACGAACCCGCTGCAGAAAACGTCCACTGAGGAAAGAGAGCTGAGGAAGATGAGAGGAAGTTTATGAAACAGAGAAGAGTGCACGTACGCTAGAGGAGGGTGGAGAGAAGAAATGTGTGCGGAGTGCTTTTTTTTCTTCTTTTCTTGAGTTGTGAGACGGGGGATGGGGCTCCGAGGATGTGACTCAGACTCCCTGTCAAACCCAGCGGGGAGGGGACCTGATGAGAGAGGGATAGGGCGAGCGGAGGAGAACAGGGGTGGAGTGGGGGAAAGAAAACCCGGCCCCCTCTCGCACCACCCCGGCTGCTCGGCGTTCAGCGTCAGCAAAAACCCTAATGTGATCAAGATGGAAGTTGTCTATGGACTTCTCTCTGCCTCCCGGCTCTCCGCCCGCCTTTGGAGGCTTCGCCGCCGGTCCACAAGCTTCACAGCCGGGATACTGACCGCCTAGAGAATGGCGTGCAAGATCTGATCAAGAACTGAGAACTGCTCACAAAATATCAATCAAGGCACTTGGAGGAAAAGTGGATTCATATTTCCCCAAACGTGGACGTATTGTTTCAAAGGATTACATTAGAAAAAGCCAGGTTATGAAATGGATACATGCACTTTAAGCAAATACTGGATCTGATTGTTGGATTACTATTTCAGGAGTTGGACTGTGCTGTGGAGCACTCAGTCACCTGTGGAGAATGAGAAGCGTTGTTACTCCTCCGTACCTGAGATGGACAGAGGTGTCAGTTCTGTTGTCAGCTGTTGGTTGGACTGCAAGTCAGAGGAGCAACAATATTAAAACAATTTAATGGTAACTTCCCTGACTTTTTATTAATGCCTGACGCAATGTTCGTGTCACAGAAAGCTGGAGGCTGAAAGCATCTTACTTTTTGGAAGGAAAAAAACAAACATCCAGTGTCAAATTTTATTCTATTCTTCAAAAATCTGTAGCTGACGAATCAGCTTTAATTTCGATTGGTTTGAAAACTTTGACTTTGCCGTAAAATTATATTGTATTTTTTGTAGTTCTGTATGTGAGTTTAAAATGCAAAAAGCATGTCCAAGATTTTTTTTTTCTTTAACGAAACTTTGTTTTCGTTGTAAAACAAAAATGCAGCTTTAAAAGATTAAGTGTTCTTTGACTTCTGTACATTTAGACCCAGATCAGCAGGACGCAGTGTAATGATATAATGTTCTACATCTTAGTTTAATTCATGCGATAAGATCTGCAGCATGAACCGTGGTAGCAGCAGATTGCAGACAGCCAGCTGTTGACTGTCATTTGATGCCATTCTCATTTTTGTGTGTGTTTGGGGCATGCAGATGCAAAGTCAAAGTAGACTAACCCTCAGAATTGTTTTTTATCAAGATCAAGGTAATTGAGTGGAGCTGGCAAACAAGTTATGTGAAATTTGTAACAATTGCTGACTGAGACATCAGCTTCTCACTGCAGATTAGCGTAACAGGGGCTCCTCATGTCTTAAACTGGGCCAGCTGAGTTTACACTGCAAAGGAACGGTGAATGCAGAGTAATTACGTCCCTCTTGAACTTTCAGTCGCCAGTTTCTTGCTGTTTACGTTGAAAGTGAAACAATATTTACCATATTGTCATCTGCGCCCTCAGTTACTGTAAACTCATAACGTGGGAGCAGCAGCTGTTGCTCATCCCCGTCTCTCTTCTCTGTTACAGCAAATCTGGTTCTCCGATTTGAGCAGGTCTCAAGAGCAGCTGTATGGCGTAGCGCGGGGGCTGCCTCACTATGCCGGTCGCCATACGGAAAAGGAGCTGGGAGGAGCACGTGACTCACCCGTCTGGGTTACAGTACAGCTATGACGACCTGGATCTGGTCTGCTGTCATGGAGTGGACGGCGAGGGGCTCTGGATGGGCTCCGGGGAGGCGAAGCAAGGGCGGCGGACGAGGTGCGCGTCCATGCCGGAGGGCTGCCACCAGTTACCGAGTGAGGACCGGGCAAGGACGCTGGAGGAGACGGCTTACGCTGTCAGTTCTCATCCTGAATCAGAACATTTAAAGTTGCAGGAGTCGGTTCCCGGCTCTCAGGATTTGTCGGGGACTGACGTTGCCCGAGGGGCCTCTGAATCAGAACATCTCCAAACCGCAAACACTGGTGATGAGGCAGAGTTTCTCTGTGACAGTGGGTTGTCCAGTACAAATGTTTCTTGTGCGACTGATTGCAACGGCCAGACTGTGAAAAGCATCAACGGCGAAATCGACGCTGGCGCAGAAAGCCGCAAGGGTCAAGACAGTTGTGAAGATGATGTTGTCTTTAAAAATCCACATATTGCTCGTGAAGATCAACAATACATCTCTATCTCCTCAAACAATGAGCCTCCGTTGTCTGAATCCGCTGGTGACCAGTCTGGAAAATCTCCAAGCCAACAGGAAACAAAAGAGAGCTATACAGAGGGTTACTGCAGACCTCCTGAAATCTCTGAGGCCACACTAAAGCGGCCGTCTGCTGCTGAGCTACAACCTCAGACTGACCTCCCAGATGTTGAGGAAGGGGAGATTTCCATCTCTGACAAGACTGTTGCAAGTGCACCAACTGATGTGCTGCACAGCTCAGTGAGCGTGATGGATGAACAAATTTCAGAGTCACTGGCCGATGCAAAAGGGAAACCGATCGTGACTTCAGCTGTAGCCGGAGAAGGCAACAAAGGAGCAACTGAAGTCCGGATCACAAGTTCTGCCAGCAAGACGGATAGCCTGAGTGACTCTGCAGCGCTGAATGAAAATACAGGACTTGACCGTCACTCAGCAGCTGTTGAAGGAGGGGAGCGGGATGTTACTGAATGTGCTTCAGCGTCGGAGCAGGGTCAGCGTTGTGCAATATCTAACCAGGCACCGCTGGGACAGCACGATATTGAAAAGACAGCAGAGAACAGGCCTCGGGGAGAGAACAGTTCACAAGCGGAAAGCAGCGAGCGAGCAGCACACGTGAGGCACCGGCCCGTCGAGCCGTCTGATAACGGTGTCAAAAGTCAGGGCTGCTCCTTAACATCAGACAGCAGCAAAGCGACATCCGGACAAACAAAAGATGGACTTTCAGAGGAAGATCCTGCACAGATGAATCAGTGTGCAGATCAATACGTGAAAGCTCTGCCGGTGGACAGTATTGATCCAACCTTATTACCTAAAGAGTTTATTGCTTGTGAAGATCGAGCCGTTCACCAACAATTGGAAAATAGCTGTTCGAAACTTCACACTATTCAGGAGATCAGCCTTATAGAGGCAGATGAAATCCCTCTGCAGAATCCTCTGAACAACAACAATGTTAATATTAACCAAAAAGCAGTTCAGCAGTCCTGTTTGGATGATACCGAACACCAAAATGTGCCGCCAGGCTCCGCAGAGGTCACTGAGGGGCTCCATGACAACCGAGCCTGCGGTGGTTGCTGCAGTGACTCACCTGCCTCCGAGGTGGCAGATGGTCACAGGGAACGCCACGGCGCCGGAGCCGCAGTTTCTACCATGCAGGAGTCGGAGGAGGCCATTTGCAGCGATAAACACCTGGACGGCCCGGCGCTCAATGGAACAAATGAGTCTGCAGGTCATAAAGAGGACAGCACGGTCAAAGTGCGCATGAGAAAGGTAAGACCGAGTGTCCTGTTGATGTAGAAGGTATTAAGATATCACAATAATTTATTTTTTTGTGTTATTTTGTGTTGAGATTGTAAATCTGGCGTGTCACCTACTCAAACGATCTTCCAAAAAATGAACAGTGTCTTACTTGGCATAAATGGCCTTCTAATAATTTTGTCCCACACTCTGGCCGGCGTCTCGGAAAACAATGACTTCACTCTCACATGCTTACAGATCCGTGAGTGGGGGGGGATCTGTGAAACGTTTCACTCTTTCTCAACCGCTCATTGCAAAACAAGGTCCTATAAGGGCATGGAGACCATGAACACCGAGGGAGGTGGAAGCTCGGTGAAATCCAGGGTGAAGTGCTTAAACTGCTTTCTTTAGCAATTACTCGATGTTGTACTGAGTGTACTGAAGATCATTTCCTTCAGTTGTGTGAGGAAACTGTAAAGAGCATAGTCTTCACTAGTTCACTATTAGTAATTACAGTTTAAAAAAAACTTTTCTGAATTGAAAATAAAAATGCAGGATTTATATTATAGGATGCAATAAGCAGACTTGACATTAAGCCTATTGTCATATCTTCTCTTACCTGTCAGAGATAGCTGGAAGCCAATTGAAAACACCCAACTTTATGTCTGACCTATCAAATCTAAAAAGTTTTCAACTTCAGAGCACGAGTGACTTAACCCTCAGAAAGATTAGGTTTTTCTGTCATGATGTAGAAAATAGAAAGCTAAACAAAACAATTAAAACGTCTCATACATCTGGAGCATAAATTAGTCAAATGTTGAGCCTAAATGCAATAGAAAATTCATAATAAATGCATAAACATTTATTAAAAATATTCATCTTGTATGTTGTGACGATATAGAATTGGATATTAAAATCCTAAGCCCGAGTTATATTCCAAAATGTATCCTTGTGCTTAAAAAAAGAAGACTATCAGCCAAATGTATGCATTTCATTAACAGTTTGCAGCTGCGCGTTGTGGTAACAAGCAGCACTATTAAAAACATTGTAGAGAAAATGATCATGACACTACATTTAACATCTAGTATAACGTCGATGTGCGTCTCAGCTCATTCATCATATGCTTTGCAAACAGTGTTTTAGTCAGAAGGAGACAAAGTTCTTTTCGACCAGTTCCAGTAAAACCAGCTGTTTGTACTGAAAGCTACTAATTTAACAGGGAACACAAAATGAACACTGAATCGTGTATTCCTACAAAAACAGAAGAAAGTATAGTTATGAACTGGTAGTCAAAAATACTGGGTTTGTATTCGTCCCTCCACTGTATCACTGTGCCCATCTCTGTATCGTCTCTCAGTACAATCTGTTCTTGTGATATGGTGTCATGAACTGTGTCGCATGTGCCGCACTGACGTTTGCAACGTGACGGTGGGTAATGGCTTATTTCTCACTGTACTGTTCGAAATCATTTCCATGGTGTAAATATGCTGGAATCCTGACACTTTTGGTCAGATTCAGACACAACTTGTGCTTTTGCCTTTTAGGTTTCAGCTTCAGGGCATTTTTTTTTACCTCCCTGCCTCATTGCTAAAACAAGCATAATCTCTTTCCAACTATAATAAACTTTAAGAAGATAATAAAAAAATGATCCTTCTAATCATCATAATAAAAAAAAAAAAACTGTTGGTGGTCCATGTTAGATTTGTTAAACTGAAAACAAGAGCTGAAGGATTTTTTGCTCAGTACAATTTTATTCCATTATTACCACATAAATTGCATAGAAACGCTGGACACACTCATAGTCATGACTAATGTTGACGTCACTGCATTAAGGTCCAAAAGCAAGAGGTAGCCAGTCCAGTGTAGCCATTTGGAAAAGCCGTTATTACCACTGGCTGCAGTTTCAAACTTCAAATTACTGAAAATATCCACGCAAAAAAAAAAAGCCCCGTCCTGGAAAAACCAAGAGTAGAAATGGCAAAAAGATTCCTCCCAGTGCAAGCAGCACATAAATATTAGAAACAGGTGATGCTGGAAAAATATTAAAAAAAAAAAGAAAGATGTAAAATGAAATAAGTATTCCCAAAGGTGGTAATGATTATTAGTTAGCCCAAAGTGAAATAAAGCTGTTTAATACCATGGAGACAATTATGGAGCTCATCTTATTATCTTCCAGTAAACAAGAAGAACTTCAAATGATCTCTGACAAGATGTTATACAGACTGATGATGATGTTCTTGGTAGATTGCGTTGTTCTCAGATCCCTTCACTTTGTAAAATGAGCTCAGCTGGTTTGCATAATAGCTGGAGATTAACCTGATATTGGGCTTTGTTTCTTTGTTTATTTGTTTTAGCAACAAGGCCTGATCCCGACCCCAGGGCAGAATTGGTTCTAACAGTCATTTATCTGGCAGCAGACGACTTGGCAAAACCACCCAAGTTCTGTCTCTGCTTCTCTCCTCCCAAGCCTCTGCATATGTGTTTATTAATCAAATGTGAGTCTTTTGGTTGTTGTACAAATTGATTCCATCACGCGAACATTGCGCACGGTGTTTTGTTTTTTGTCTAAAGAGGAGGATGCAGACCGAGTGCAAGAGGGGCTTTGAAAGGAGCGCAGCAGAGGAAGGAGGGCTCCAAAAGTTCAAACAAGTGTGGGAACCATCTCAAAAAGGCAGGAAGTTTAACGGAATGTAACAGAAACCTCAAAAAAAATGGACACAGGCAGAAAAGAAACCATCTGAGAAAACCCAAACCACCAAAATGCCCCTAAAAACTTGACTTTCCTGAGGCAGCTGAACTGCGCTGCGCTCGTGTTTTACTCTGCCGTTCCGCGGTTGTTTTCGCCACACCGAGCCAGATGCTTTTGTTCATTCAGCGGGGCCTCGTAAAGATGTCATTGTTTTACCTCGGCACAATGTTTCATTGTGACGCTCCGCCAAGAAGACGGAGCACGGCGATGAGCGCTGCCACTGGCGAGGAATGCCAGTGAATGCATCAGTGTGAAACGCACACGGCCTCCGTGTCGATTTGCAATCTCAGCAAACCCAACAGGAGCAGCTTTCCATTGGCTAATTGGACGCTAACTGGAAAATAAGAGTTTATCAGAGAAAGAGCTGGAAGCATGTTGATGCCCAATCTGCTCCCACACACATCGGCATTGCTCACATGTTGTCTCATATGAATGTTGTCATCCATAAACGCCCACTGGAAACCTAATTTCACAACAATGAACTTTGCCAAATCGCTTGACAGAATATGACGATCACACGCAAAACATCCCTACTTTATTCCACGTAATCCCCCGAGATGCCCAGAGACAGACGCAGCGTGTGAAAAGCAGCCAGCTCCGCGTTTCCATGACTTTGTAAATTCACAAATACACAAAGTCACAGTCGCTGTGTGTCTCATGATCTCACCCTCATTAACTGTTGAACAGGGTCTGTTTGTGCCGATTGCAACAGGATTTGTTTGAGACTAATGGGCCGGCCATGAATTTTCTCCGAGGTCATATCCTGCAAAGCAAAACAGCAGACAGATGGAAATTAAAAACCCATAAAATTACAAAAAAAAGGTTTAAGGACTTATATTGAGTTTTTATTGAGAAAACTCAACAGAATTGAATGACAGCAGATATCATGGCGGTAGGTGAAGTGTGAGGCATGCCTGGTTTGTATATTCAGCTTGTTTTACCAGCGTTAAGCCACCTGAGGTCAGTGTGAGACATGTTATCACAGCTGGGAGACGATCATGAACAATGCAGAAGATGGAATGACAGGCATTTTTAAGTCTGAAAGAAATTCTGAAAATGGTAAGAAAGAAAAAGTGTAAGCCTTTCATGTAATAATCTTTAAGAAGCTGAAGGAAAATATTATGGGAAAAGTGTCAGCAATAAAAAAAAGGCAAAGTAATGAGAATGGAAAGGAAAATAAATCATTTATATTACATTTTTTCTCCTTCACATTTTAGTATCAAGTCAGCAAATTCAAGTTTCATATAATTCATTCATCAAGTTTTATTTTATCGAGTGTTTTCGTCCTTAGGTAACTCATGAATCTTGATCAATTTGAAGAATTTTTCATCTATTCATCCTCTTTTTCATCCATCCATCCATGTTTTATTCCACCTTACCCAGTTTAGTCTCCTCCGGCCGACTGACTGAATGCAGGGCCGCCTCTGGCAGCCAGTCAGACTTACTCACACCAACAGGCAATTTAAAATCACCAGTTAACAACAAATGCATGCTTCTGGGCTGCGGGAGGAAACCTGAGTAACCTGGAGAAAATCCACATACAGAAAACACATCCGAAATTATACTCTGGACGTTGTAGCTGTGTGGGCAAACCGCAAACCACCACACCTCTGTGTGGCTGGGAGACTCTGTGAAGCTTACAGGTTATTTAATATTGGCTGTTTTCCAGCAAGATGGAGGAATGGTATGACTGAATTTAGATGCGGTGTTATCGATCTGACCATTAATGGATGGTCATTTCCTATTTTCTTGCAAGTAGTTTCTCCTGGTTCAGGTCCTGAGGAAGTGACTGCTTTGCAAGACTCTCCTTGGCGTTTGAAATGACTGGGTGGCTTTCAGGCTTCGGCAGTCCTTTATGATGATCCATTTGAGTCGGTCGTGTTCGAACAGCAGCATGCCGATGAACACCGGTCCTTTACTGTCAGTATACTGATGTTTAAAACCTTAAATGATGATGTTGCTGTAGTTCAAATAATATGTAATTTTTACACAAACTACATTTTTCTCCTGCTACGTGTGATTTTATTCAGCGTGAACATGCCCGTCTGGACTCGATGGTGCTGCTGCTGATGAAGCTGGACCAGCTTGACCAGGAAATTGAGAACGCCCTCAGTGCCACCTCTTCTATGGGCAGCACCCCCACCCCTCTCCGAAGGCACCCCTTGGTAAAAAAAAACAAAAAAAAAACATGGGACATTTAATCTTTGCTGGATTCTGACTTTTCCTTCTCTTTCATTAAGAAAATTTGTTTACTTGACATCTATTTACTTTCAGTATGTTCTAATAATGTTTTTTTTTTTCTTTTTTTTTTTTTTAATTTGCAGGAATTAGATGTTGGATCTCTGCCAGAAGCATCACCAATAAACCCTCACCCCCCTGCAGGCCCCCCGGGCTCCACCTCATCTCTAGGGGCAAAACTGAGGACTGGGGTGAGTGTGGAGCTCAGTGTTAGACCAGTGTGCATAAATACCAACGCTTCACACACATGCACGTTTTGAAATCAAGGTCATTTAACAGAGATGTGTGATGGGACGTTTTGAGGCAGGAAACTTTTCTTTTCAGTTCATTTCATGTGTTCCTCTTTATCCATTGCGTCTGAGCTTCAAGGCATTTTTCAAACCTCATGAAACACCTCATCTTGCCTCAGTGTTTCTGTATTCTTTCATGTGTTGATTTTTTTTTTTTTTTTAAGTATTCTCTTTTGGTGTATTTGTTTTTGCTGCAAGATTTGAAAATAGTAACATGTATGGCACATAAACACAGACATTCTTACCAAGTGAATCTACCTATTATAGGAATGTCTCTCAGCTCTTGGGGCTTAGCCGAGCAGACGTTAAAACTCTATAATTAGCTGGTTCCAAAGAACTAGACCTCTTCACTCCAACAAAAAGGGTCAGAAGGGGGGTCTGTGAGGTGAAAAGCCAAGACAGAGAAAAGGAAGGGGAGGGGGGCCACGCTTCATGTGAGACATACGTCTTTTTAAGCTCTTGCTTGCTCATTTAATGATTTTGTCCGACATGCTTTACCATGAACCACCAAAGCAGGTTTTTCCAAAGACATGCTGTTATTTGGACTTTGAGGTCACTTTGAAGGGATGAATAACAACAAAAAATGGATTTTTTTTTCAGTAGTTTCCAGTGAGAAGCAGTGACCTGGACACATGTGAACTTGTTGACAAAACATGTTGTCCCATCTCTGAGTTATCTGGTGCAGCTCCATGCCGGTGTTTGTGCGTGCTGTTGCACATCACAACATTTCTGCCGTCACGCAAGAATGGAAAAGCTCACGGCTAATTTGAGAGAAACAGATCAACATAATCAATGATGTGTGGCGTATTATGTCTTCGGTCGGCCGTTTCCACAGCCTCCATTCCTGCAGTAACCCGAGGTAACTGGCTAAGCTTGGGTAAACAGCGCTTTCACTGCTCCTAATAGGAGGCTTTTTACAGTGGAGACCCCGCAGGGTGATTGATTGAGACCAACGAGATGATGACTTTGTGAAGGGGATTGTCAGTAGTTAATAGTCGCAGGGGACTGTCGAGCCCTTTCAAACTTAAAATGTTGTGACGCCCACTTAATCTTTTTAGCCCAACAATACAGATCCTTTGAATGATGCAAAGAAGAGACAGGGTCAGGGTAAACTCTGGGTTCAACAAGGGTGAATGTTTAGGGTTTACGACGTGAACTGAGAATATGAAATGCAACGTCAGTAATTTACTTTGCAAAAATCTGTAGTGGAAACTGCAAACAAATGACTGAAAATGACATTGATAATAGGTAATTGATTCTTCTCTGAAACGTTGCTACAATCGCAAAACCTTATAAGTTGCAGTATAACAGATTTTATTGAAGTTAACACTTTTGCAGTATAAACCAGTCAGATGAGAAAACACCTCTTAAGATCTCTGGAACAAAGATGTTTGAACAGCCAAAGGTTTCGCCGACTCATTTAAAGAGCAAACATACAAGTAGAGGAAAAAGAAGAGATGGTGAAATGCGTATGCTTTTCATTTTGCACAGAGTAAATAATTCAAACATTTTGCTAATATTTGCGTACGTAACCATAAGTGTGTTTAACGTGAACGCTCTCTGGAATGGATTTGCACGTTGCCACAGGACACGGCAAACAGCATCGGTCTCTGTAGCCAGCCGATGGGGAGCGTCACTCATCTGAACAGAAGAGTGTTGCTTTACTTGAAAAGATACTGTGTCAGAACATGAGGAGCTCGGTGGGTCAGCTGCAGTTCAGCACTGTCTGTGAAATATTCAGATAAATGCCGTCATGCAGAGAGTGACTAAGTATGTGTCCCGTTAGGTTGTTTAAAAGCTGACGATTTGTCAGACTTCCAGGTGTATATTTGGACAATGATGAAGAAAAACATTTTATCTGAAAAGTATTGATTGCTGATGATAATAAAAAGATACTGTATCTTTGTATGTAAATAAAAATGTCTTTATTGCTCTTGAATTCCTTCCGTCCTGTGCTGGAGGTAACTGGCATTTTTATGGCCCTCGTCGTGACACCCTCTGACGGTCAGCGTCGCACTTCGGTGTGATCGTACCGAGCACACACTCTCACGCTGTCCTGACTTTTATGTAACCCGGACTAATGCGAAGTGGTGGTCAAGCGGCCGAGGACGCTCTCCTGGCTCGCCGCCTATCACTTGCTCTCTGCGGACAAGGCACCGGGTTCATGTGAAAATGCATTCTTGGCTCCTCTCTAGCTTAGCTGGTGGCTATTGTTAGCCTTCAGCAGGTGGCTGTAGCGTGGGGCTAACATGTAGCGGATGTTGTGCCACAGCAGGTGTTTTTTTTTTCCCCCCTTCTTACACTGGAACTGCTATTCTTTACCATGTGTGTTTTTGTTGGCAGGTTTCTATTACTTGCCTTGTGAAGCAGGTGTTTTACACTGTTGTTTGGTTTGTGTTGTTGTCTTGCAACAGGTGGCTTTTATCTGGTTGCATTGGCCTGCATGCATTGACTGTTTCATTTAGTACATTTTCTTTATCTGTTTCACCACAAATACTTTTTTTTGTCATGATCCACAGTGATGCAGCTCTCACACTCACCCACTGAATTATGAAAAGTTCAAATCTTCTGTTCTGTCTGCGTTGATAGGTTTATAAGAGGATAGAGGATTGCTACTGGATCTGGCAGATTGATATATACTCATGCTTGCAACATCGTGTGCCCTTTTTTTGTTGAGCTATTTTCCTTAAAGACTACAGGAGACTAGTATATGTATATATGTGTTTACTAAGGCTGATAGGGAAGTCAATATTACTTTGTTTATTGGCATAATCAATAGTGATGAGATTGAATTATGCAAAGTGTGAGAGGCATTTGTTATGCAATTCTATTTTTAGAGCACTGTAGCTGCAGAGGAAGTGCCCAGCCACAGAGGCGGGTGGAGACCGCTGACCCCTGACCACCTTCCTCTGAATGTTACAGTCGGAAACAACATATCAGTCACCTTCGGCGCTAAGAGTTCCCACCAGTGAGGGACGTAAGACTTCTCAACTTCAGTTTTATTTTAGATCAATGAGGAATTCAAAGTTTGAGGCCGACTTGTTAAATTTAGCACTGTGGTGTTTTACGTGTCACGCATACGGTAACAGGGAAGGTGCTGCCCTGCACCAGAGCCTTGTCCTGGCTGTCTCTGACAAGCAGTACATCGCAGGGAAACCTTTGACCCTGTGTTTGAATCAGTTGTCTGTCTCCCTGGAAACATTACTCCAAATAAAGTGGCCATAACCTCCAGCAAGGGTTTTACTGCCAGCATGAAAGTGGCACTTTTCCAGTATCAGGCATTTCCACATCTGGGTTCCAGGCATTTTTATAAGGGAGGGCGATGATTGATTGAGATATATTTTTATTCCACAATGACGGAAAGGCTTCGTTGCCTGTCAGGACATTATGTATGAACATAGGTTTTTATCTGTCTGTGGCTTGGTGGACAATAGGAGCGCTGTGGCTTGCGTGCTAAGGTCACGAGCAGATCTCTGCTCTGTCCTTCCTCCATGTTCCGGTCTGGCAGCCTCACAGTCCCCAAACATCCTCCGTCCAAAACCACACCTTCTACATGCCCCAGGCAGGCCAAACCTCACTTTTCTACCACGTTTCCTTTTATTCATCTTTGATTTTTCTCCCTACACTTTCTCGCAGTGTGGAACAGGCACAATTATTTTTTGCCTACAACCCTCCCACATGACAGTCGTAGGCCATGATGAGTTAGTGAGCTATGAAGCCAAACCACCATTTAGCCCGAC
Organism: Salarias fasciatus; assembly: GCF_902148845.1. Lineage (NCBI taxonomy): Eukaryota > Metazoa > Chordata > Actinopteri > Blenniiformes > Blenniidae > Salarias > Salarias fasciatus. The sequence goes on along the minus strand of NC_043750.1, from coordinate 16,532,418 downwards.
GAGGGCCGCCAGCAGTGGCTCTGGTCACGGCCACGCTCGCAGCTTTGTGTAGTGTCATTGTCCCCAAGGTCGCTCCTCTGAGCACAGCTGTAATGGGGGGGTGGGGGGGACAAATACAGACCCACTGTGGTTTACAAAAAGAGGGTAAGAAAAAAAAAAGAAAAGGCTTATGTATTGGACAGGATGTGGAAAATGAACTTCTCCTCAACCCCCACAAGGAAATCTTGTTTTTCCTGTCGATTCAAGGCTATCAGCGCTGTGTGAAGTATTTCAGCAGGGGAGGCGCGCCGCGTTAATGCGTGTGATCACACCTACGGGAGCGTCTCTTCAAAAAGATAACATCTCTGTGATAAAGCAACGGAGACGGCCTCAACATGTCGTCTTTAGATTTATCGATATTGTCCTCATGTGCCGGCCTGACTGTGTGCATGCTGAACATTTTGTCAAAATTAAGTACGCCTTAATTGTTTCACAGAATGGGCTGTTTGATTTAATATTTTTATATGTCTCTCATAAATCTCACTCATCTTTTTTTTTTTATGGCAACTTTCAAAACAAGCCAATGTGATTTATTGCCTCCATATGTTTTGTGACTTTTTTTTTTCTTTTAAACTTCACCGAGTCATATTTTTTTTTCATCCAACCTCGAAACATGGCTTCACTGTGTTTGTGCTAATGAGTACCGGCCGGTGTTGTTGAAGGCAAATGCTAAATGAGTCAAAGAAGTGAGATGCATCTAACAGAAGACAGTGAAAAAGAAAAGAAAAAAAAAATCACATGGAATTGCTGCAAGATGATGGTATTTGTTGACAGTAAATCTAAAGGATGACTGGAAAACGCAGGCATCTGGAAACACCCCTGCAGCCTGCTGATAATGAAGCGCCATAAATCACAGAACAAACAAACTGAATGCTCGTTCAGAAACACCGAGATGCACACACTTGCACAGAGGAATGCACTGTACGGCCAGGTGCGATTCCAACTCTCTGCTTATTCAGGCGGCGGTTTGAGGTTTTAATTGGGATTAATTTAGCTCGAGCATGTGCTCACAATTTTTTGTTTTGAATGTGTTTCCATTCATATTGGCCTTGGGAGTTGTGTTACCTCACCCGTGTTTTTGTGAATTCATCATCTCTGCCCTCACTCCTTGTTGTCCTGGAATGTGGCATCCACGCCGAGGATGTTTGCTTTGTATTTACAGCCGAACATGTTACTGCAGCATTTGAAAAACCGTACCTGAACGACTGTTAGCTTTGTCATCAAGCATTCAGGATATGTAACGCCCTCTAAAGTGGAGAGCAAACAGAAGCGATATTCAGTACAAAGTTACAAAACGGTGACCCAGCAAAGTCTGGGCGGCCGGGTCGTCTGGCAGGTCAGTGAGCTGCGTTTCGGCCACGGCGCTGCTATGGAGCCGCCACTCTCTGTCTAATCCCTCTAGTTAACCCACTCCATGCTTTCTCCTAAAAAAAAAAAAAAAAAAAAAAGAAAGAAAAATGTCAGCAGCTAATCCACAGGGCTTGCATTGTTGGTGCAGTTGGGATCGTAAAGCTTATCCCTATTACCTCTGGCCCTTAAGCCACAAATTCAACGTGGCGAGCGGGAACAGGTGACACATTCAGTCTGTCGGTGCGTCCAGAGAGGGTATCACTGTTAGTTACACTGTTTAGTGTGGTTTCATAAGTAGTTTCCTTTCAATTTACTGAATTCTGAAATTGTAAAAGAAAAAAAAAGCACAGTGTTTATACAACACATTGATCCCACACTTAGTTTTTTTTTTTATAGGATTCTGCTGCTGTTTTTGGCTTTCTGTATAGAGAGGACTTTAAAATGAGGGGGAAGAGTTTGCTCATTTTCCCTGCATGTTCAAACATATGCCTTCCCTTCACCTTTTGATACGATTACTACAGACTGAATGTGTTTGCTTCTCTTCATGTTTTTCTTGTTTTAAAAATCAGACAACTTCTCAAAGTGGAAAACCTATTTTGGATTTTGGTGAATTTTCTCATCATATGTAGTAGTTTTTGCTTTCTTTTCTTGTTCTGCATAATGAACCATCCAGTTGTTTCTTTCTGTAAAGACAGCACATTTGTTGTTTTATGATGTTACAGTCAGTTAATAGTGATCATGTTTGTTTTTATAGTTTGTTAAGGAGCTTCAGGTTGACGTCATCTAAATTATGAGCGATACTTCATTTTGAGTCTTTGATAAATTTTTACGTCTAATTTTTTACTATTTAGAAGTCTCAATTTAGTTCAACATGTTGAACCTGTCAACTGCTCTACTGTAAGAAGGCTTTTTTCATTGCATATACAGTATTTAATTCATGCTAGCATGCATGACTTGAATGCAAATTTATAACGACCGTTGAGTGGGTCTTTGAGAGGAAGAGTCTTGTGGTCAGAAAAGTTAAGCTATTGTCTCGTCATGGATTCCAAGAGTAGGTCAACACTAATTCCCTCCAGACACCGCCTGAAACGAGAGGCCTGTTGATTTGGTTCGCATCTCCACCTCTGTTGTCGGTCTCTGCTGACATCGCTGCACAGCATAACTCAGGCTCAAGGTTGAGCAAGGAACCCGGTGTGTGTTTCTGTCTGTCAAAGTGTGTAAGGTAAAATCATTAGCCTGATAGCATCTAGTGTTGCACAGGATGTCAAAAACTGTTACTGAGACATTCTGAAGTCCTCAAGTTTCGCTCAGAGTTGTTTGCTTTTCAAATAGCTGTAAAATCCAACATCTGGATACTAATACACCTTTTTTCAGCAGGAAATGTTCCAATGCATCATTACACCAAGTCATCGCATCACTTCCTGTTGACACACTCCAACTGTGACATATGGAGACGATTAAAACGTGGGGAAGAAAGTCTGTCGGGTTGGGAGTTGGAGTGGCGGGACGGGGGTGGGCGAAGAAGGAGAAGGCGAAATTGAAATTGTTTCCCACATTTCCCTGCACACGTGCACTTTTGGGTCGGCAGAGCATGGAAAATAAATTCCTTTGTAAATGCAGGGCAGAAAGAGCACATTCATGGCAGTCAAAAACAAAAATGAGCTCCAGATAACATCTCCAAGGGTTCCTGAATGGGTGTGCACGTACGCTCACACACCCGTCTCTCGTCTCTTCGCAGCAAAGTTACCTTATACATCTTCTGCCAGAGACGCGAGCTTACCTGACCATAAGCCATCTGCACCAATTTAGCCATTTGACTTAAGTGGTGGGGAAAAAGGTTTGGGTTAGCCTGAGCCCCTTAATCCTTGGCCAGTGCAGACCATGGGTGGTCAGTCTCACACACACACACACACACACACACACACACACACACACACACACACACACACACACACACACACACACACACACACACTCAGAGCGCAGCTGCAGTGCTGGAGGGGGGATGGGGAAGAGAGGCAGGCTGTGGGGTTGAAACATGTTTGGTGGGTTGTTTGAGTTTGTTGTGCAAGAGCCACATGTCAATGGCCAGCTTAACATATCTCGCTTACAAACGGCAATGATGTGTGTGTGCAGCTACACACAATACAGCATCTATCACTGCAAGACGTGTATTTGTTACTTGTGCTGGACACTGAACTGAAGTACACGTTTGACAATCGGCACATTTTAAAAATTCGGTATGAAAAGTGACCACCAGGATTGCTCTCTTATGCATTTTATCAGTACATACGCTCACAAGTTGGTCAGTCAGAGTCATGTGGTAGAGCAACATTGCTCAAAGTCACATCAGTGTTTTTTGCAGTGTCATTAAAATTGCACAAATCTAATCCAGTGAATTTCATTTCCTTTACGATTTCCATTAACACTCCGTCAACCGGTGCAAACAGGTTAAGAGTGTAAAAGCTTCATTTGTGTTACTTTACTCACTTCTGCAGATTTCATGAAAGTCGGATTTGGAATTGAAAAAAGCACGCTAAAAGTTTTACTGCAAGATTTGTTGAGGATCTTTCTAAAATCAGCGAGCTGTGAGGAAACCACTCTGCTTAAGTGCTTGCTACAGGAAATGACAATAATAACCCTACAGTGAGAAATCATGCAGGCACCGACACTTGCAGGCCACAACACACACACACACACACACACACACACACACACACATACACACACACACACATACCATACCCCCCGTGCCCCAGCACAACCCACTTCCAGTAAATTAGTGGCAGTAAATGAGGCAGCTGACGCTTGTGCTGTGCAGACTGCGTTTCCCAGTGGACACTTGACGGGATCCGAGCAGCCCCACACTGAGACAACCTGCACTGTGCCTTGCCAAGGGGAGCAGAGGCAAACATGAGGAAAATATGTGACCGCCGTGCTATGAAAACAGTTACTGACTGGTACCCAGTCACTCACATTCTTCTTATTCTCTGTGGCCTCTCACTCAGATTTATTCCTCTGTAATTGCTATTATGAGGGAAAACAGGAGATTGTGCGGAGGTGAGATTTACACTATGTGAGTGACTTCATGGGTCATTGACAGGAACCCGTGGTGTGCTGTTTACACAATAGGGAAGGTGAACAGAAATGTCTAGTTAGTGCTAAGCAGAGAATTCTCTCAGACCTCCCAGATTGATGCTATTCTTTTAGGTCTGTGTTTTTTTTAGGAATTTGTGGATATAGAAGATAGAAGTATTAAATCATTGAGTGGAAGTATCAAGAAAGACATATAAAACCCCACAATATGACATTTCTCATAAAAATGTTTCATTTCGACATGCAATACATTTGCTTGCTAATGATTTGTTGTCATTTTGATGGGAAGTGGCGTCTCTCTGACCCTCAGTTATTTAATGCTACAGCAGCTACGGTGGCCATGGACTGTTGGTTTAATTCCCTGTGTTGTCCTGTCTGAAGTGTTCCTGGGAAAGACACCGAACTCCACTTTGCAAAGCAGCCGTCACACTGGTGTGTGCACGCTCACGAATATCATGCAAGCCGCAGCAGTGAAATACACCATATAAATAAAATACTGTTTATTACTTTAGACAATAGAAACAATAAATCAGCTGATAAAAACTGAGCAAGCGAAGTTACATGAGTCCAACAGCGAAAACGGGAGTGAATATATACTACATCTGTGTGATTGCTCTTTGCTGCTGTTCTGTTGGTGCTGGTGATTTAGTGAAATAGGAGTGAGTAGGAGTATTGTCTTCTCCCCGGTGTCTTTTTAGGCCATTAATCAGATGTACGTTGCAATGCTATTAGTCCACAGGGGGAATTTCACCACTGAAATATGACCTGTTAGGTGATTCAGTGTTGTCTTAGCATGCACGATTCGTAAATACATGCTCACATGGGGATGCCTAGATAAAAAAAAACATGCCTGAGATACGACTCTAGTGATGGAAATGTGGCTTTTCAGATTAGATGTGTGTGTGTGTGTGTGCAGACTGCTCACCCACTGGCACCTAAAAAATCTTGAGAAAGACAGATAAGACTGAGACATCACATTTATCCTGCGCTAATCAGACAGCATGTTCACAAAAACAAACCGGTGTGTGAGAGCAGCCATTGTGTTCATTCCCTCCAGACCGCGCCATGCTTGTGGTGACTCAATGTAAAACATAAAGGCTCTTTTGATATCTGAGAGACAAGGGGCTTATCCTGAATTTTAATTCATGTTTCACTGGGATATTTCCAAGAAATTACAGAAATCCAGAGTAGAATATTTATTAAGCTTGCCTGAATTATTACCCACTTTCTAAACTAATGCATTACAAAATGTGTACTGAAATTATTGCTGATTGGCAAAAAACAGTTCTTTTGGGGAAAAGTACATTGTTGGCACATATGTATTTGCAGCTCAAGTGTTAACAGAGGTGTTTCTAAACAGTAATAATAGAGGAATAAGACATGGATTTAGGCAGGGGATGCCTTCAGGAAAAATGAAAAAAAGGTTTTATTCTTGCTTTATGTCCAGCACCAAGCTGAGGGGATTGAGCTCAACATCCTGTGTGTTAACCAACGTGCGAAGCAAACTGGAGCTCTGGAAGGACTCCACTGACTGCCTGTTTACATTTCGTACCATCCAGATCGAGACAGGCGTCTTGTGGTGTGAAGACAAAAATGCATTTCTTGTAGTTTTTGAATTCTGAGAGACACACGGAATAACCAGCGTCTGCTGGTCTGATGTTGCAGTAAAGAGGCAACATAAATATTTATTTGGTATTTGTTATCATCCGAGTAAGTTTTAAATTCTTCAACATTAGTACTAACGGATAGCACAGACGTTTACATTGGCATCTATGAAGACCTCTCAGAAATTCTGTGGTTTGATATATTTGTTGCTTTGCGACTTATCTTTAAAGAAACTATCCGTCTGCTGTCTGTTCGACCACAATGTTAATGACAATCTCTTGGAAAGTCGGTGCTGTTTGGTATCAGTTAAACGATGGTGATTGTCTTACAGGTGCTCCTTTCAAGGTCACCACAGTGGACTCTGACCTGTGTAATCGATTTGGCACGAGTTTTACACCAGGTGACTTTTTGACACAGCTTTCTGTGGGATTTATGGTCAGTGGGATCAAAACCCGACAGGCTCCCTGCTCCAACCTCGAGGGCACCACTGCCCCTTGTTTAGTATAAATACTGTGGCTATTCTTCCTCAGAGAAGACCTTCTTCTTTTGTTTTTTTTTTCCTACACTGCGTGTGGTTCAGATTTTACGGCCACTTTTGGGTGTTAAAAAGCAGTTTTTCAGTCCACTTTTGGTGAAAGTAAACTACACTGATTAAAAATGCTAAAATGGACCAAATGCAGGACTTGACAAGATTCTGACTTAACTTGTGAGGCCTTATTTGATAGAAATATGACCGTAATACTCCCACAGACAATGGCAGACATTCAGTCAGCACATTGCATTGCACTGGAAGTCATTTCGCAGATCATAAGACTTGACAGCTGTTGTGCATTTGTTTCTTTTACATCTTTTGGGTTCAACGTCAGACATGCCAGCGTGAGTGCGAGCCGCGCCAGGCAAGAGTGCAAATGTTCTTTTTATGTAACTTTGGTCTGAATCACAGAACCGCACCACAAGTGCGAACACAGCCTTCAACTCAGACTGTCGTTTTAGGCATTCTGGCAGCAGACAAAGCGTGAAGTGTTGAGGATAAAGTCGTCACACCGCAAGATTGTTAAATGGTTCAAACATGCTTGAGGCGTAAATAGACGTTGGTCACATTTTTTCCTGAATAGAAATATGAGCGGAAATATGCTTATGTAAATTATGCTGATGAATCCATTTTTTTAAACAAGTTGTTTTTTTGTTTTTTTTTAACTTGGTCTGATCTTTTTGAGGAGAGTGTGGATTAAAACAGATCAGGGTGTGGAGATCAGCCAAGGACCCTGAGGTCAAAAGTCAGCCACAAGGGAGACCTTTGCATTCCAACTGACTGCTGCGCCACACACACACACACACACACACACACACACACACACACACACACACACACACGATTCTTCTAAAAAAACACTGTTTTGATGCCGTAGTATTTTTCTAAAACCCGCAACAATGCCATAGAAGGAAATATTAGGTGCTCAGAATGATGAGAATCTACTATAGCTACAACACTTGTTATGATTCAGTCAGTAATGCCTATCCAGACTATCTACGCCGGAGCTGAATCAACAGTGACTCACTGGAGAATGTGCCGCACTCTCAGACCTGTAATGATGTGATATTTGTGTAGAAATCTCTGGTGGGTTTCTTATCTGTTGTGAGCAGTTATTAAAACGTCTGCAAATCAGAAAACTATGTGTGCAGTTGTAGCAACGGCATTCCTTGTTTCAACAGGATTTTTTTTTTTTTTTGAATTGTCATTTTGGTGCAACTGTATGGTCCATTTTCTGTAATAGATGACAGTATCCCTAGATGGAATTGGATAATAATAGTGATCATCCAAGATGAGTCCATCTTTTTGAGTAATGACAAGCTCAGATTACAGTCAGAACACCGATCAGCCAACAGAAAATGACAAACATCAACAAAAAGAAGCTAGTTTCGATGTTCTTCCTATGTCTTTTCCTCCTTGTTCATTCAGATTTAGGATAATAGAAAAAAAACATGTCTTCTGGTTAAGAGGAAAAGCATACAAAGAGATTAATATACAGTCTTTTTCTGTGAGGAGAAAAAAAAAATCTGTGTTTTACTGTGTGAGTCTGAGTCACTGCCAGACATCAAACGTCAAGGATGTGCATCACAACACAACTATCTCCACTTTAATCTGTTTTTCTCTTCTGCCTCACAGAGCGCCTTGGTTGTTCCCGAAAAAGAAAAAGCTGGTGAGTCCTTGCTATTTTTTCCACCCTTATATATATGCAGTTTGTTTGTGGGAGGTGAGATGAGAATCTTGTGGCAGCATTTCCCTTTTCATCCTTCGTAGTTTGTCACATGAGAGATTGAGGGAGGGGGGGTTTGACTGAGCCCTGGATGGTGTCAAGTGAGGAGATGTATGTGACAGTGTATGATCGATGGCCGGCTGGCGAGTATATCATGGGACCGCAGATGAGTTATTGGGCGGCTGGGAATGGGTTGGTGACGGAGATAAGATCCGAGACTCATCTGCTAAAACATCAAGCCTGTCGCCTTTGAAAGATAAGAGCCAGACTGGATGTCGAGTCTTTTGTGCAAAACTTTTGAACTTTTCCCTCATTTACCTTTTGCCCTCATTCACCCTCCTCTGTTCAAAAAAAACAAAAAAAAAAACTTGTACGCGATAACTAAAGTCATCTGAATGGAAATTTTTCAAATGTTTCTGAATAAATAGTTGACATATGGATATTTTAATTTACCATGGCTGTCTCCTGGTGAATAGTCTGCTTTGTTTTGTTTCTTTGAATGCTCTCATCCACTTTGTACGCTTTAGTATGAATTGATCTGAAGAACAGACTCGATCTGTAATGACCGCTGCCTCCATTGTGGCTCCGGCCTCTCCGTCAGCAGTCTGCTGATAAAGCACAGGGTCATCAGGAAACTATGGATGGACAGACCTACTTTCAGACAGGCGGCAGGGAAGCACTGTTCATTAAACACCCCCCCGTGTCGTCAGCCCGGCCGTAGACAATGCCAGAGAGGTGGCTGGACGCGGGGATGAGGCTTTCATATCGTCCCCCGCTGCCTCGGATCCTGATGGGAGTCCTCACTCATGCTCTCACTCAGTCTGCGCCTCTAATTACTGCCACAGTCGGGAAACCTTTCATGGGGAATGTGCAGAAGCTGTCAGTGAGTTTGGCCTTGAGTGTGTACGACTGTGTACGTTATGTGCATATCTGAGTGGAGCCTTTTCCTCATGTTGTTTTCCAAAGTGGCAAAAACCTCACAAAACAACCGTACTCTCGACTTCAAAGGGGGTCAAACTTTCTTGGTCATTTTTCTTCATTTCAATCAGTTGGACTCCCCGTAAGCAAGTTATGTAACCTCCATCTCTGCGTCTCTGTGATGGAACCCAGGACCCTGCGGTGGGAGCGGTGGGGGGGGGACCAGAAGAGTTGGCGGAGGTTTTGGTGGAGCACAAAGCCCAGTGTTCATTGTGATACTTCAAAGCTCTCTCTGTATTGCCACCATTTGAGCCCCTGGGAATGACACATTTGTGACAGTGTTACATCACGCACCACGGCCCCAAGGCTCCCGGTGCCCCGCCGTAAAAGACGGTTCATTCATGGTTAATTTTACTATCTGCGTGACAACGGAAGCACAACAGCAGTCAGCCAGAAGTTTCCACTGTCTGCTTTCTGTAATGGCAGGGTTGATGACCCCCCTGCAGCGCCGGGGGTACCTCACTGAGCGGTCAGTGTCACGGCTTTGTTGCACACAGAAATGGTATGCCTTCTGCTGCTGTTACAACTCCAGCCATTCAAGTCACAGCCTGAGATTTAATGATCCTGCAGAGCGCTGTGCATTGGAATGGTATAAGTCATCTCCGCCTGCATGCCATCTGACGCCGTCATGAGTTACACATCAGGACCACATGTCACAATCTGGATACGTTCTCAGTTGGGTATAGTTCAAGCATTGACATTTAAATCTGAGAAATAATCAGAGAAATTGAATTTCAGTAGAAATCATTTCCATGTTTGATACTAATTTAATACCACAGTGTGCATTCATTAGTTAGAAAAGACATTAAAGGGGAACAAAAGAACTGTTCAGACATTATTTTGTGGTTTCTTCACCACAGTCTGGCTCCTTGCTCAAGTGAAACCTGTCAACATCATGGAACACCCAACCTTTATGTGGAGTTGCTTCAATAAATAAGAATGAGCAGAAGGACTGCCTCAACTGTGCAACAGTCAAAAACCTTTTTTGGTTCTTAAATGGCTCCAAATTTAATTTGTTCTTCAAATGACTGTTTCATCTGATTGGACAAGAGCACCTTTTTTCTTTTAATGGAAACAGGTTATTTCACAGAAAAGTCTATAATTCATGCTTCACAACCAGCCTGCATGTATCATCAGAGGGTGTGTGTGTGTGTGTGTGTGTGTGTGTGTGTGTCTGTACTTCTATCCATTTTTTTCCCCAAGTTTTTCTTATATGAGTGAAAATAATAAAGGAAAGGATGAGACAGATCACCACTGAAGACAGTGGTTTGTCTAATTTCCAAATGCTCTCATCTGTGGTGACTTAATGACAAGATTGGCTTCTCCAAATGTCTCTCACCAAGACATATTTAGTGCAGCTGCTCACTGACATGGCTCTTATTCTTTTTAGATTTTAATATGAAGAGTTTACGTTTCCAAATTACCACAAAGTAAAAAAAAAAACCTTGCTTGTTCGCATATTCAGTTTCTTAATATTTTCTTCATATCATTAATTATTAAAACAATTATTTTGGGCGGTTTCCTTTAAGTTCTTGGTATCAGCCCATCAACATTTCAACAACACTCTTTCTCGCCCATATTGGAGCTTGTCAACACGCCGCTTTATAGATTCTAAGAATAGTTGTACTTTTTTTGTGGTGGTAGTTGAGGTCTGCGGCACCACGCTGTGCCTTGCTGATCTAAATATAAAGCAGCGGGGATACAGAACACAATGATGGGCATCCAACCAGCAGCGGGGTTAAAGCCTGACCTTTTACCTGGACTCCTTGATCGTCTCTCTCGCCTCGGCTGTGGGAGGAGGGAAGGAAAACGGAGGAAACTGGATGTGATTTAACACCCTCAGTGAAATCCTGTGTGGGAGGAGCTTCCTCACATTTAAGGGTTCGTGGTTCCTGTGAACCAGTCGCCTCATCGTTTCTGTAAGTTTCCCTTTCTTGCTCATCACTCATGTACCTCGTCGCTTTACTGGAAGTTTGAGCCATTTTAAGAAGCATTTGGCTTCAGTGCTGACCCCTGGGTATCCCAGAATTAATCACTTTGATATTACACATATAAAAATCTCCCATGGAAATGACGCAACCATCTGACCAGTGTTCACCTCTGAAAAGAGTAGATACTATCACACAATGTTCAGGTAGAAAAATTTGTGCTACTGTCCTTGTTTCTTTCATATTTGTTTCTATATTGTATCAGTGATGTTGATTGTCTCTTATTAGCCTGGTTAATAGAAAGTATTCATATATTTGTTACTGTCCAGCACGGCTTGTGTAATAACGAGGATAAGATAAGAGTTGTGAGCCTGCATGTCTGATTTCACTCCTTTTCTTTTCTTTCAAGGCAAGAAAAGAGCACAGATGCTGTCAAAGAATCAATATTTCCCTTCAAATCCTCTGACTGAGCAGCTCGGCTTTCTTGATCCACATTTCTAGCATTCAAAATTGGCACATTTTCACCCCAGTTTTCAGAGAGCCTCACAGAGAAATGCATTAGCATTCACACTGGATGACTGGCTTTTCTCATTTGACACTTAAATTACCTCCGTGCAGCTATGAACCCTTCTCGCAGACTGCTCTGACCCGAGGAGTTGCTCTGGCAGATGTAATGAAGCCACTTCAGCCTGCAGCCAAGTCAATAATAGCTCATGGACGATGTTTGTTTTTCTGCAACTTATTCCTGCTCTTTGATTGAGTCTCCTCCTCCCGTTTTGTTGCTACCAGTCCATTGCCGTACAGGAGTCACTGTGTTTGTGCAAGGTCACATTCCTGGCCTGCCCTGTCTGTCTCGGCCAGCCTCATGTCTTCCCCTCCTCACGAGCCCCTCCTCCCCCCAGCGTTCGACACACTCGCCCCAGCTTCCTGTGTGGAGGCTGCTAATGTAACGAACTGGACCCCATCCAACCTTTACTTTACACTTCTGAATACATCTACAGATGCACTATTATCTGCTTTTATCTGATACATTGTAAAACTGAGAGAGTTTGGAAATATGGGAGTTTTTTCTTCCTTTTTTTTTAAGCTGTACTTCCTCATGAATCATCCTGACTGACAGTAAGTGTTCCTCTCTGCCAGAAATACATTTTCAAAGACTGTAAAGTCATTTCTCAACCAAAGTATTCCTGGTTCTCTCTGAGTCATGGCTCATTGCTTTCCATGTTTTGAGAGTTGTTTCTCCGGGTATCCATCCACATTGCAGTCCTACGCTGGACAGGAAATCACTGCATGGAGGGGAATTTACAACAGGAACTTTTGCTGTTGCTCCCTGATTTGCAGCAACAAAAGTCTCCCAAAGAAGTCCTAAAGAAAGAAGCCTCAACAGACACTGAGTCATGACTCCCAATTTAGCCTTTTCAGTGTTTTCTGTCTGTCTGCCTCTAAAGTTCATTCGTGATTGAACACTAAGATATCAAAAACATATCCATAATGGCTTTGATATGAATTTTGAATCGGTCTAATCAGTGTTTCCCAACCTAGTCCAAAAAAAAAAAAAATCTCTTTAAATTAACTTCCACCATTACCACTTCACCAGTCTCAACAGTCTTTTTCACACTCAGTCATGTTCACCCATCTGTTATAATGAAACTTCTCCACATTCACTCCATTTTTTCAAAAGTTGCTAACATTTTGATCGTTGAAAGAAACTCATAATTGAGTCATCAACATATTCCAGATGTCAATGTCCTTTCATGAAAATATTGCGCTTTTACCACAATTACCCTCTGCCTGATTAGTTTACATTATAATAAACAGGATGTGTTGGGAGGTACCTGAAAAATCAGGAAGCGCTTTCCTGCCACGACTGTTATCATTTCAACTCACATTAATATCTCCTTGAACCTGTTCTTCATGTCACATCATATAGCAAGTGGTTCACTGGGAGACTGTAAATGTTCCAATGCTGCCCCATACCGATGGATCAGCAGCCGCCGTCACTGGTTTACTCTCCTTATCTGCTTGACAGGGAAAAGTCGTCATCAACAACATGTAGGAGAAGCTGAAATAGTCAATGTTAAAGTAAACTAGATGTAGAATATTTAGAGAAACGATATCTTGACACATCAGGGTGTTTAGTCACTCGCTGGAAGAACTTTCCATCTTGCCGCCGCACAAAAACAAGGTATCAAATCGTGAGACAGGAGTCACAGGAAAGTAGGGCAGACTTTGTGAGGGAGTATAAGGTTGATAGCAGAATAAGACCTCAAGCAGATGGCCACTTCAAAGGGATGTACAGACAATTGTAGCCACACTTGGGCACACCCACACGTACATGCTTCGACGCACCGACACATTTTTGGCATTGCTGTAAAGAGACACACGGTTCATTGTTTTTGTCAATCGTTTTGATGGTCGACCCTCACACGCTGTTTACATACACTGTTTGAAGTCACCTCCCAACTTCCCAAACCTCCGCCTCCCTGCTCTCGTATCTGGGTCAGTGTGTTGGCAGGTGAGCCTCTCCTCCCTCTGTTTTATGGATACAGTTATAGGTATGCAGTCCTGGCACGCCGTCTCTCTGTTTGACAGAAGGGGCATTTGGCAAGACCTCCCGTCCCGAGGGATGAGAGCGCCATTGTTTTCACTGTCCTCCTCCCGTGAAAACAGTTTACCCTCGTATCCAGGTCACAGTCTGTGTATTGCCCCCTTATCACAGGTATATGGGAGGCAGAGAGGGAAAGTAAACTGATATGCAGCCGAGATGCAAATACTGGACCAGATGGTTTGCATACAAGCGTCTCAGCTACAGCACGTGATCGCACATGAGAAATTATGTTTTGATTTGGGTTTCAGACGACTAAAAGAAAAGTTATGGGGAAATTTGAGACCTTTGCGATTTATTTGCCTTTCTTGTTTGCCCTTCTAATCCTCATTATCAATGCAGTTAAAGAGGTCACGCTTCTGCTGAATCAGCATGAAAGTCAAGGACTGTGAAAAGTAAAAGCGCGGGAATCCTGCCTTATCAGTCTCAGCAAACCTGAGGAGACCATAAAGTCACTTGGCTGTGATGAGGACAATGCTATCAGCACACTGCAATAAACCTGTCCCGGGCGCATTACTACCAGCAGGACTGGCTGATTCTCTCAAGTGTGAGCTCAGTGTGGAATGCAATGGACCGCACGTCCTCCTGCACACCACAAATACAGGCACGCTGTCAGGTCATGAGTAACAACATATATTCAGAGCAGCATGCTAACTGTGTATAATGGTGTGTAAAAGCAGCGAACTCTGTTTTAAGGAACTAATGTTAGGAACAAGCTACAAATAAGATCAAACCTATCGTTACATATATAATTTGATAATAGGCTGGTGTAGCTGACATCTGCACTTATCAATGTTTTTCAGTGTAATCGTTCAATTCTTCTTTTTACCAAATGATTGAATGATCCCAAATTCACACATTCACTCTGCTTTGTTTGCAAGTTATGTTTTTCATTGTTGAATGACTTTTCACAAAAGATTGCTATTAGTTTTAGCTTAAAATCATAAACAGTCATGTTTTTGGTCGTTTTGTTGTCTGTTTCGTCAGATTTCCAGTTTGAAGGAGTTGGTCTCAGACTTGCAAAATACAACTTTCTGTTATTGTCAATACACAAACATACAGAATGTATCCTTGTCATTGCGGACTGTTTAGCGTCACGTACTTGTTCTTCTGCCTTCTGAGATATAATAGAAACATCTTCAATGTAATGATTTGAATTTAATGTAAGCTGTTCTATGATGATTGTATTTTGCAATTTAACATTTACAGGATGTATTTTTTAAGTTCCCTTTGTTCAATCGATCCTAAATAGATACATTATCCGATCAGCTCAGCAACAATATAAGTAATGGAGTTCCTTGTTGCATTTGTCCACGTCAGTCACGTAATGTTTGTTGTGTAAGGTTTACTGTACGTGCCTCATTCCTCCATGACTCCTGGCGTCCATTTGAGCTTCTGTTTGTGTGTGTCGGTGCGTGTGTGTTCTCTTTCAACAATAACATATTGACAGTAAAGTTATGTCGTGAGCTGGATCGTTTTACATAGTGGAGGGGCTGAGAAAACTTATTACGGTTATGAGGAACGGCAGAGTTTCTATTCTTTCTGAAGCTTGAAAACAGGAAATGGCTCCTCATTTTTTTTCGCATTTAGATGTAAATTCTTTCACTGTGAAGATATATTTATTTATCAGCACACATCAGCCATTATCACCTCTCTTCTTGTGTCTTGATTGCCGTTCTGTTACGCGCTTAGGTGCATGTGGTCGAGGACAGGTGAGAATTTATAACAGGCTGCCTTAGCGATGGGTTGTATAACTGGCATTGATGCAAGCTGTGTCTAGACAGGGTTGGGCAGGTGTAAACAGAGCGAGGAGGAAGGTGACAATGACAAGATGCAGGAAAAAAATAGATGTGAGATTGGAAAAAAAGGCTTAGTCGTGACTCAAAAGCACTCAGATATTCACAGTGAGTGGCTGAGCTTGTGTCAGAAAGCACTTACACTAACACACACACACACACACACTGGCAGAATAGAATATGAGTGCATTGCAGCACGGGCTGGATGTGTCCCAGCAGCTACCGCACTGATGCTCGCTGCAGCAAACGGGAGTGTACAGTCCGGACCGGAGTAGACTGAGAGGAGGCAGAACAGAGACCACTACCTCAAGACAGAACCGAGGCAGATCCCGTTTGAAAACAGCCAAATTATGACTGTTTAAATATTGCTACAAGGATCAGAGGCAGAAGGCAGGACTGACGAGAGGCAAACGCGTAAGAAGATCGGGACGATCTGAAACAGGTGTGGAATCGAGGTGCAAGTCTGAGGTGGGTGGCTTTCGGTGGAGGCGTACTGGTATGTCTCGCTCCATGAGGCTGCTGCTGCTGCAGAGGTCCTTCAGTGATCACATCAGGTCCTCCACCTACAAAGCCCTCGACATGCTGAGCAAGCCGGCTCGAGACAGCCGACTGGCAGGTGAGTCGGCGACAGGAGCAGCGTCGGACACAGTGGGTGCATGCATGCAGGTTGTTTGTCATTATGTTTCCTCGCCAGTGTTTTGAATGCAGTGTTGTGCACATGTGTACAGTTCTGTTTCAGAATATAAACTTGCGGCTTGGCAAAGTTTCAGATTGTGGTGCACATCTGTATAGCAAACCTGCAGAGTCATTGTCTCGGAGGGGAGACAGTTTTTGCTGCAGAGCTCTTTTTGACTCAGCTGTGCTGATGAACAGATCAATAGCGAGCCGCTCTGCTGAGGTGAGTGTGTGTGTGTGTGTGTGTGTGTGTTAACGCTCAGAAAGCAGACAGCTGGCCGTTTAAATGTCACAGGCTCAATTTTATCTGGTTTATGCCATACTCACATTTTCTTGTGCTACATCAATAGTCTGTTGTGGGTTGATGTTTTGGTTATTTCTATTTATGCAACACTCAGAAAGGGCACTGCTGTCATTTTCCGTCACACCAGGCTCCCTCAGAGCTTCTTGGGACCTGGTTTGCCCCATGTATAACTAATGAGCTGGCTGTATGCATGGAGGGCTGCGTCCATTAGAATAGACTCCCAACTCTGTGGCGCGCTCGCCTCTAAATAATACAGAACGCCCTCCATCATGTAAGAGATGAAGGAATGGCTTAACAGTAGTGCTTTAGGGAAAAAGTGGACCTAGATGACTGATATCAGGCCATTTCATGGCGTTTTCACTGGAACCCTGTGAGTTATACAAACACGCGTTACATGAGGTTGTCCTGTGTTTGAAATCTTAAAACGTCCATTGTCAGTGCAGGTGAATCTTCTTTTCAAAGAGTACATACAGATTTTCCCGGTGCATCCAGGGGCCATTGCCCTCTGGCCTAACCTCACTTCGAAAGTAAAGCATGCCAGGTATTAAATAACCACTGACAAACACTGTTCAGGATGTTTCAGGGTGCTGCCACATAGCTCACTGTCCCACATGAAAGAGCGAAAAGTCGTTCTGAGAACTATGACAGGATCACGTTACAGTCCTTCGGGTTTCACACAAATATTTCTTTTCTGTATGTTTTTGGGCACAATGCTGATGCTTAGCCGTGCACTGACATTATGATGACTCTGTGCTCAAGGCGGGAAACTGTAAGAAGATATTGTACCGTGCATCAGATTTGTAATTGCTCTGCGTGGTTGTGTTGGTTACTGCACAGCTCCGACTTGTTATTAAATTCAGGTGAAGAAGAATTACAATAAAATATTTCAACCTTTCTGAGGGATAATCGCCTTGAGCAGCCTTGGAAAGAAACTCTTCTGAAAAGCTGTAACGTAATATTTATTTACTATCACACTTGATGATGGCATGGTTTTGGGACTTGATCCCTGATGACGCACGTGCGTTAGCTAATAACACTCACGGCAAACTCTCAAGGACTTTGTTGGTCCTCCGCAGCATCACACATCCTGAAACTCAATAGCCTTGTTGACATTTCCCACCCTTGTCATCCGCGTGATTGCATCGTGTTTGGAAGCGTGTTTACATCCGAGGGGGAAAAGATGGAGAGGAGAACACAGTTTATCCTGCGACACAGCGCAGCTGCTTCTCCGGCTTTTGTGCACATTTGTCTGTTGGGGACGTCATCAATACCTCTGCAGCCAGGAGGCCGTCCCAGGTTACAGACTATTGAAAAATAATCAGAGCAAAGGATGAGAAAATAATCATAAGAATAACAGAAGAGGCTGTTAAAATCACTGACGTATCCATCACATCTTCATATCTACTCTGAGACATCTTTTACTTGCATCCCTACGGTAACATTACATGGTAACTCTGGCCAGAAAACTCACAAGATATCCTTTATTCCCTCTGCTACTAGCGCTTTAAGCAAAGCTGCATGGACACAGCTTGTCATCTTATGTTCTTTTCTTGGCCTACGTTCATTGTAGTTGCTTCCCTCATGTGTTTATTCTTGAAGGTTGCTTGTGTTTCTGGTAAATGATGCTTTATATGGGTTTCTGTTTTGGTAGTTTTTGTCATGTTCTTGTTTCTTGTGTCTAGACTATGGTTTATATTCATGCTTTTTCTCTGCGTGTGTTTTGCTTTTTTTTCTACTTCACATACGATGTGTTTGTATTTGTGCACTTCCTCTTCCTTTATCTCTTGCTCCTTCTCTGATTACCATTCAAGTGTTTCCACCTGCGTTTCGTCAGCCATCCTTCCCACTGCCTGTTTTTAAGTCCTTAGTCTGTCTAATTGGTTCATTTGTGTCCTTTCTGCTGTATTTCCATGCTGTTTTGGATCCCAGTGGCTGTGATTCTTGTTCTGGTCCTCATCATTGTCACTAAATATTAAGATATGATTTTAACTTTTTTGTGGCAATGTATATTGTCAACATTGTACCAACTCATCCGTGCTTTTATGAACTACACTCACTCGCCGCTTTATCAGGTACACCTTGCTAGTTCCAGTTTGGATCCCCGTTGCCTTCAGAACTGCCTCAGTTCTTCACGGTGTAGATACACTGAATTCCTTCAGTGTGATTGTTTGATTAGCTATTTGCATTAAAGACCAGTAGAACAGGCGAACCCAATCAAATGGTTGGCAAATTTTTGTGTGGCTGTGGATGTTTCACACACTTTGTGCAAAATCACAATTTAATTGGCAGCAAAGTTTTTCCTGAATCTTTAATCCACCCACCTCAAATCACATTTATTTGACTATGCAGAGTTCTTTTAGGCCAAGAAACTGAATGTTTGTAACTTTGAAGGGCGCTACACTTCAAATTCCTTTTAGTTAATGACGAAGCCCTGGGTATTCAGGAAGTGTCAGATACTGTATCCTTGAGGCTGCAAGTCCTTTCATAATGTGATTACCACTAGCAGGGAGAATTTCTATTGAGCTTGGAACGACCTTGTGCTGTAAAGCATTGAGCCTTTCCTGTTACATTCATTATCCTATCCAGCTGAATGTTTAACAGCTGTGGGGACGAAAAGTGCCATGTTAGTTTGAAGAAAGTGCTTTTATAATTGTGACAGTTTGACTTGGAGCCTGGAATGAGTGGCATCCATTCGCCTCGGTATTAATTTCAGTCACTAAAAGCGTCAGCTTCTCTGCAGAAATCCTTCAGTTTGTCCATTCTTTCTAGATTTAAAATCTATTTTATAGTTCAGCGCATGAGTTGCTTTTTTTTTTTTTTCAGTAAAGAGAAACTGGGATTCTTCCCAAATGTCCAAAAATTCTGAAAAAAATACCTTGTAACACAATCCAATTAAAAAAGCATCCAGTGTTTCGCAGCCTTCTCCAGAGATGGAGCACTTCATGTGATCACTCATTTCCATGGTGTAATAGGAAGAGGGTTTTGATGAAAGCCCTGATATAAGAGCCACTTATAGACTGGAGCACTCAGCTCAGAGTGCACAGAGGCTGCCCTCTGAATTATATCAGCACCACTCTCAACACATAAATTATTTTCTATCCCTTCATATCACTTAGGCTGCCGTGTACGGTTTTTTTTTTTTTTTATTATTACTTAAGTGTTACTCGCCCTGCACTGAAAAGAATTACATGGACGTTGTGTAACAGTCCTCATGAAAATGAAGCCTCCAGAAAAAAGAAAAGCATGTTATGTTGAAAATCAATAATTAATAGCCACAGCTGTAACGTGATGTAATCATAGACTCCAGGTGAATATTGTGTCTATTGTTAATCTATACCACTTATGCTTAATTACCTAGGAATTTTAATTACTTCATTCGCTCTATCATAATTCCCCAAGGCTAATACTGTTGTATAATAACAACACTGGTTTATTTCATTGAGCTAAATACATTTTAGCAAATGTTTAAAAACTCAACTAAATCTCATTAAAAGAATTGAGAATCTTTGCTTAACGCGGATATCAATAATAGCAGAGCGCCACAGTGGTGCAGTTCGTAGCTCTGTAAGGAAGAGCTGGGTTTGACCAGCTCTGGGTTGATGCGTGAGTGTAACTATGGGCTGTTGGCTAGTCTCCATTAACTGTGAGATGTCCCTGGGATCTTCGTGCCAGTGTGTTTAAGCTCCAGCATTTAGGAGCTCTCGACAGCTGTTTTCCAGTCCTGAGTTTGGAGTTATGCTACTCTGCATATTTTAGATGTTTCCATGCTCCATCGTAAAGGACTCGAATTAAAGGGGTTATCGGGATCTTTGGGATCAAATGTGTTTGAGCATGGACACCCCCTCCCCCCCAGAAAGAAAAAAAAAAAACAAAAAAAAACAGAAGTGCAGCTCAGTTGGCTTTATACTCACCCTGGCATTTTAAACACTGGATCAACAATTGTAAACAAGCTGCGTTATGGAAAACTACTTTCATGTACTGTGAACGCAAACTTCACAACATGTTTGTTGTGCTGGGATGAATAAAATTTATGTGTGATTATTGTGGTGGTAATGAATACCGTATGGTTCTAAACACAAAAAGGTTCCCATAAAACGTGGGATTGTCTTATTTTCTGGGTTTAATCATCAGTTCCCACTGCAAGGCTGAGTTTCACATCAAATCAGCACAGAAACTAGCAGAACGCGTTGGACGTGATCCACCGATACGTCACAGCATGTCAGATACCATCTGTAAGGATTTGGCGCTTCTGAGACCCATCGTGTTCAGCGTTTGGTTCGTTTGAGCTTTTTCATTCAAGCTGCATTCATACTTTAGTTGAAGGCTGAACTGAGACCTGCTCTTCAAAGAGACTCTGCTGGACCCCAGGGACTACAGGCCAGGGCAAAAGGCTCTGCACAGCAAATCAGAACGAAGGAACATAATGTATTTTCTGTTGTATCATTCTGTTAAAGAAGGATGTGTGCTGCGGTCTCACAGCACACTTTTCAGTGGACTTACACTGTTGTGACACCATGTTGTTCAATACAAGCTTGGGCCGCTTTGGTTGATAAACAAACAGGCCACTGCACTACGTCCCACTGACCTCTCTGCATGGGTCAAACGGTCCTCCAGGTTTTCATCTTCTGTGTTCCAGGCTGTGGATTCACTGAGTTTTTCCTAAAAAGAAACCAACTTTGTTGTGTGGTGAGAAGATTAAAGTTTCTGAATTGAATATTCATATAAAATCTTTCTTGCAAGTCAGTGATGATTTTGTCTTTGCAAAATTGTTTATACAATGTTCTGTTACTATTAGTAGTGCATTTCAATATAGTTTTGTTTGTTTGATAAAGCACTATAGTGTCTCCAGTTAAAATGTAGCTTGTGGAGTTTGTTTATAAAACATTTTAATTACAGTCATGAAAAACAAGTTCATTATCTTTATCAGTTTTGCAACAAACTCAAGAACGCCGGGAGGAACATCGAACATCAAGGTCACACACAGATTCCTAGTCTGAACATACTTGAGTAAAAAAGACACAAACTAAAAATGCTCTGCATGGAATTCATACATTGAAGCGCCAGCGTCTGAGTGCAGGGCTGAGTGTTTGTTTCTTTGTGCCCCTACTCGTGCATCAGTGTGTTATAGTCAAGTAGAAACCAGGCTTTTGTATGAGGCTTAAGGGTGGGCCAGTGGGAGGTCCACAGACATGTTCCGGTCTACTCAGGTCCGGCCTGCTGTTCAACCACACAGATGTTCTGGCTCTATTGTGGTCCTACAAGGCTCTACAGGGACCCAACAGGGTCATTTCACGCTTGAGGGCTGCCCAAAGAGGAAGTCAGAAGGGGCGCACCACTGTGACATCAGTGGAGATCTCTTTGAATAACAACGCAGCAGGTAGCGATGTAACAAATTAGCTTCAACAAGATACTTTCACCACAAGAATGGAGTTTTCCCTTTTTTAAACCGAATTAGCTGGAAAGCAAGAGAATGAACAGGAGCAACATGCATGCTTTTTATTCAGTTTGACAACTTTTTGAGAAAAAGGGAAAATATCAACATTTTAACAGTTAATCCAGAACTATAGAATACACAACCTGGTTATTATGTTTCAGATCCACTTTGAGTTGTTTAAAATCCCTGTTAAAAACATCAGTTCTGAACCTTTCTCTAAATGAAATCCGCCCTATCCCTGGATATCAAAGCAGCTTGAGGACAGATCCGTCAGATGACATTTTCTTCGAGTACTTGTTTTCCTCTTGTAGATTTTCTCATTTGTTTTTTTTTTTTTTAACCACCTGAAATAGCTCACTTTGTAGAACTGCTGTGGATGCTCCTTCTCGGCAGCTGTTCTCTCGCTGAAATGTCACGTTTCAGTGTGCTTTGATATTCAGGTCACACCACTCAATTTGTGCCTCTATAAATAGCGCATCTTTATTATTTTATCAAGTGCTCCACTGTCTCCATCCCTGCCGGTGTTATTGCATCCCGGTCATGAGACTGAAAAACTAGGCCAAGAACATCGAGTGCTGTCATCTCCGTGACAGAGAATTAATTGTCGTGTCAGAGTTTGTTTCGTGAGTGAAGTTTGCCACATTTAAACTCATGAAGGACCCATGAAAAAACAACGGCTGTCTGTATGAGTAATTGAGAGAATACCTGAAAGGATGAAAAGGCCCTTTTAGTGCGTTAGCATGAGCGTGTGTGGAGTCATGCGTGACTTTGTTTTCTTAGTCTGCCTGAAACAGATTTTATGCGAACGTGTCAATGCATGTTTCCCCATTTTGCATTTTTAGTTCAACATGGGTTCTGATTGTGTTCCAATCACAGGTTGAGAGTTTGATGGCCCATCGTTGGCCTGTTTATGTGCCAGTGTCCTCGAGCAGGGCGTTGAACTCCAGGTTTCTTCTGCTGATGTGCGCAAATTGAGCTGGTTGTCCGGCTGTTGTACCGGTGACTGCTGGTCACTCAAGTTGCCATGTCAGGTTGAACACACTTGAGATATTTATGATTGAATTAGAGTCCCTCAGCAGCGTTCCTGTTGGGTGATTTAAAGCCCACTTGTTTCTGTCTCACAAGGTCGCTTGTTTCGGAGACTGTGGAATGTTTTGCTAAACTCAGTGACTCCGGCAAGCTCGCGCCAAACATGTTGACTTTGCTTGTTCTGCCATGCTGCCTCTCTCCCTCTCCATCTTTTCTCACTTTCTCTCTTTTTAACACATAAAATTTGCTCAGTGCCTCTTTTCACCGCGCTATTAAAACGCTCCTCTGTCTTCTG
Organism: Salarias fasciatus; assembly: GCF_902148845.1. Taxonomy (NCBI): domain Eukaryota; kingdom Metazoa; phylum Chordata; class Actinopteri; order Blenniiformes; family Blenniidae; genus Salarias; species Salarias fasciatus. The sequence continues at coordinate 16,509,026 of NC_043750.1, read as the reverse complement.
TGCTAAAGTGAAAGTTTGAACGTGTTTATTCTGAGGCAGCCCTCCCAGCTTTAAACGACCACACCTTTAACCTGTCTGATGCTACCATACATGCTTTTTTGTTATTCAATTATCGTTTTGTTGCTGTAATTAAGTTGACTAGAAAGAAAGGTCCAAAGCCCATGAAGCTCTTAATGATCCAGCAGCTGTGATTTTTTTTTTTTTTTCTGCTTTTTTGTGACCAGAATCTTAATCGGCCTCTTCTTTGATTTGTGTTTCTTCGGTCCTCAAGTGGGATGTCTAGCACTTTCCAGCAGGATAACAAGTAGCCTCCTTGAGGAATGCTCTTGACTTCTAGTTGTCACATTCTCTGCCCATGGTTTACTCCTACAGGTCAGCACATTTGTCTCCTTCATGGATCCACAAAGCTTGACACAACTGAGCTGGAACCAGGAGTTTTCCATCGTGCTAAAATGGTACGCTGATGGAGAGTAGCGTCCTCTGGAGCTGACACTTGTGGAACTTCTGAATTGGCAAAACTCAGGATTCCCAAAGTGGTGTGCACAAATATTTGCACACATTGTGGAATTCACTCCAGCCTCGGCTCTGGGGAATGTCTGATTTCACAGCGCAGTCTTTCAGAGCCGTGCACTCCTACACCTTTTTCTCCCTCCATCAGCAGAAATGTGTGAGCGCAATTGGGAGCAGTGCTGCTTTGTTGGCAGAGACAGAGCTTCCTTTATTAGTGTGAGTCACTGTGTAACGTGTGCCTTCCCCAGCTTTAATCGATGCCGTAGGGGTGATTGGTGGTGCCGTGGCTGAGGGTAGTCATGTGCTTTCAATAAAAGAACCACTGAGGGAGAAATGAGCGAATGGAGAGTTAACCCTAAAGGAGAGCGCTATGAGGTCCAGTATTAAACAAAACAAGCACGTGCAGGTACGAAAAGAGTGATGAAAACAAAGAACAAGTGTGAATAAAATCACTGCATTCAGAGAATGTGGTGAAATCTCTGAGTGGAAGGACCAGACTGAAGGTTGGTATTGGATGCTGCAGATCCTTGGACCTTCAAGCAGCGCTGCATAAATTCCCAGCATGGCTCTGGCTCACAACCTACTGCATGGACTCAGAAACACCTTCAGAGACTGCCGGCAATGAGCAGAGCTTTGCAATCTAAACATGCAAGTTATCACTAAAACGGGGTATTACACAGAAGTAAACAGTCGTAACATTTAGAGATAAGTTGCTGCCATCAAATTAAAAATGAAGTGCTAATTTATCTTAAAATTAAAAGATTTGGTTTATAACATTTTTACACATCGTCCCAAAATTTGGAACTGGCATTGTATTTCAACAGATTGAGGGTTTCAGTGTCTTCCTTCGTTTGTTAGGCGTCATAAAAAATGACTTGAGAACTGAGAGGAAGATGATGGCGTGGCGGCTCGTCACCGGTCATTAGCTGTAAAACAGCCACATTCTGCAAAAATCTATTCCAGATGGTACTTGGGGCGAGTTTTAGTGGCCCATTAAGACGGGCTCATCTCTGGCGACTTAACTGCCTCTCGGGGTGCCTGATCTCGTGGTATGCTGTTTGTTTACTCTCCAGTCTTCATTCATTTCCTGTGTGTCTGCTGTTTTTAGCAGCTGTAACAGGCCTCAGCAGGTTGGCCATTTTTAATTTACTCAGTCAGTCCGCAGGAGATTTTGACCTAATCCTGTTGTTCTTGTTGGTATGTGTGACCCTTCCAATGCTGTTGATTGGAGGATTGTCTTTTTCATTTTAGGGCTCTGAGTCATAGTGGATGTTTCCTTTGGCTTTTAACTAGCAGAATTAATTACAGTGACTTTAATCCCCAAAAGACCCAATTGGAAAACTAGATGACATTTGGAAGCAGCTGTCATTAGATCAAGTCACACAGTTTGGAAAATTGATAAAGAGAATAAATCTTAACTAGGGTAATGATCAGTTTAAACTAGTGTAATTGAATAATGAACAACGATAGATGTCTCTTGCTGAGAGTTTCTTTTGGTTAGGAGACGTTAAGCTCAGACTGAAATGTCAGAAATCAAAGGAGGGTGTACAATTAAATCACAAACTGCGATTTATAAATATAGATAGAAATCAATATGTTGGGCCAATCTACCATTTATATTTAATCCATTAACGTGTAAAATAGCACATCCGCATGCCTTATTTTCAAGCAGGAAAAGCTGTAAGTGCACCTTTAAATTGTTCTTCCAAGATGTATGACCCTTGTCATGATTCTCTGAAACACAGGCGGCGAAAAGTCACATTTTGTACTAAAGGCAGAAGCATCCACATGGTTCAGCTGATCTTCACGTGATGTGTGTCAATGTTGCCCCAGGTCTGCATGACTTCAGAAAGGTTTTATCATCTAATCCATTTGTACAGCTGATTGCAAACAATGCATTAAAGCCTTGATCTTTTCGCTTTTTTCCAAATGAATAAGTCACAGCTGAGTCTGTGCTTCATAAAAATGTCATGGCTCCCAATTAAAATAAAATAAAATAAAATAAAATAAAATAAAATAAAATAAAACGAGTAGCTGATCTTCTGCAATAGTACGGTTGAAGGCTTTATGATGTGAAGCTTCATTGTGTGTTTAGCCGGGAATGCAGATGCACATTTTGCCACATCAGTGAGCTGCAGTTGGGCAGTGGAAGGTAAGATAAGGTAAGATACTTTAATGGGAGTGTTTCTGTTAGAGTGAAACATGACATATTTGAGATCATCTGCAAGGATGTTCAGCTTTATCAGCTGCACATTTTAAGATAGTTGCATTCCTCGACATCTGCTTTCCCTATAATCATACCAATACTTTATTTTGACTTTCTGTGTTGGGTCCAAAAAAATACCGTTGGCTGTATCTTAGAGGAAAAGGGAGTTAAAATGGGCATGATACGGCCTCTGAAAGGATGTACCAATAAAATTTAAAATGAAACTGATTATGAATAGAATTCAAGAATCCAGATCGGTATTCCAGGAGGCTCCACTTCTTTTCATGTTGGAACTGTTCTCAAATATCTTATGTTGTCTGAGCTGGAGAGTGATTGTTACCTTTTGTCTATGATGAAGCCAACACTGGCTTTAAGTCAGGCAAGGGTACTTCAGATTCTGTCTCTTCATTTATCCAATTCCTCTTTTGTCATTGAGAGCTTAAAGATTACTTTTAGGAATGGCAGACTGGCGCAAACACAAGACTATTTATTTGTAATTTGTTCTTTTATTCAATCAGACAAAATGATTATTAGATCAGATAACTATAAATAAAATGTGCCCCTTCAAAGACTGCCCAATGTTCAAACAGTAACAGATTTATTTTACCACCAAAAAAATAATAGCATCAACAGTTTTTTTCTGAGCCAAGATGCCTTCAGGCAGCTGTTGCTCTTTTTAAAACCTGATTTGAGAATTTCAAAGTTAAAAACATTGTGACCGATCACATGCTGTCTGCAGACCGATGATAAGGAACTTTGTGAGCTTCCCACAAGCATCCGTTTTATTTTTATTTTTTATGGGAATATTTATCTTCGTGTCTACATGTCATGACTGAGACCTTCATGAGAGTTCAATGCAGTCTTCTTGTGGACTGATTAGCCACTTAAAGTCCCTCTCTCTTTTGGAAACTTAGAGGGTTGTCCGTGACCTTTCACCCTTCAGTCACTCAGGGCTCCTAACCCTTTTACCGCCCTGAATGGGTGAACACAAGGCCACTGGCTGAGTGTTGTCACCCTGTATGTTCAGGCCAACCTCTGCTTTAACTCTGTAAAGCAGGCAATAATAGAAGCGCTGGGGCGCTTAGCATTAGCATGCTGGCTAAGTGACACTTTGACAACTTAATGTCTTTCGTACGTGTGTGGTTGAGGTCAGGGTCAGCCAACATTATGCGGGTCCGGCTTTTCCCAAACTAACTGCCCTGACAGTTCGCATAGTTGGCCTCTTCATCTTAAAGCGCTCGGATTTTCATACATTGGTTATGAAACAAACGGGTCTGCAAGGCTCTGAGCAAGGCAGTCTGGGAATGTGATGAAAATGAGGGTTTGTTTGGTTGCCTGAGGAGACTTTAGACCTGCAGGTTTTTTTGTTTTACCCTCACAGATTCTTTGTGAATGCATCCGTCCCTTTCTCAAATAGCTTCCATTTGAAACTTAATGAGTGGTAAACATGTTGGGTCTTTTATGGTCTTTGTCTGTCTTTCCGCAGGGTTAAAGTCGCTGTCATGTGAACCACTTGAGTTGCTCTTACAATATGGACACACTGAAACATGAGCAAGAAAAAGCTTGGTCGTCTAAAGCTTCATCGGTACACATTTGGAGATCAAATTCAAAGCCTTTTGGGTGAATACAGCCACGACACAGTAACCCCGCAGCTTCTCTTCTTTATTTGCTTTTCCATTTTCTTGCCTGAATGCCTTTAAAGATTTTAATTCTAGCAGTGATGAGTTAAAGGGGAGCATGTTTTATTGTATTTATTTGGGGGTTTTTTTGACTGTTGGGCTTAAAATTAAATATCGTTCTCATGCAAGGAGCCCACAGTCTCTCTTTGTCCAGAACAGCTTTGATGAAAGGCATCTGTTGTTGTTCTCTGAGAAATTACTGGCATTATGAGAAGTGTAGTTGCTTGTGACTTGGCCTCACATCATGTGTTGTTTTTTTTTTTTTTTTTTCTCTGAACAGCATGGTAGAAAATTCACTTTTCTTGTACAAACACCAGAATCATACTGGAGATGTGGTGGTTTTATGTTCTTTATGAGACATGGCGCAACTACTGAATTGATCATCAAGCCATTGGGTTGAAACAGTTTAAACAGAAAGGCGATGTATAAACTGTATGATATTAATCATTTTAAATTGTAGCTTTTCATCCAACATCTCCATCACCACCTACATTGTAATTTGCTTCATACCACCTAATCCTAGCCTATGGCGAGATATTCTGTATACAAAATTATTCATCAGTAGTACTTTGAAGACTAGACATACTGGGAATACAACAACAAAAGAACTTTGCTTCATTAGTTCTTCATTTTGATTGGGAGAAACCTGAATATGAAAGAATATTAGGAAAACAATCTAATGATAAGACAGACACAAAAAGTTGAATAAAACTAAAATCCCATTTTGTAATCATTGTTTTTTTTTTTAGGAATGATTACAACATTGCCACATTCATGTTAAATAATTACATGGCAAGGTGGTTATAAAAAAGTCAGAAACCCTTGGTAAATCCAGAAATTGTAGGGTTTTTTCACTGAAAGTCATGTACAGAAAACTACAAACAGCAGGGTCACTGGAGGAGGTAAACTATATCAACGCAATTGTCTTAAATTTTCTGCACCAACTTTCTCATCTACATTTTTTTCTGCCATTGTCATCGGGAGCAGTATTTTTTTTTCAGTACTCTTATTTTTGTTGCCTGAGCTGTTATGTTCAAGGTCAAATACAATACGATCAAGTGTAAGTTTCATGTTTTCAGAACTTGATGTGGACCAGTAAAAAATGAACATCTGGCAGCAGCTGGCCTTGGGGCCATATTTTGGACACATCTAGAGTAGCATATACTGAACAATGGTAACTGTGGTTAACGCCACCTTTCAATTATCAGCAGGTTAACCTTATTACATATTTCTGAAACACTGTGTTTACATTCACCTCCCAGCGCCAAGCTGTCATTTCATCCTGAAAGAGCGGACTCGTCTCTGTCTTGATTTGACCTCAGTTAGGTGGCAGTATTAAAATAAACTGACTGTTTTATCAAAGTTGAGATCAATTTGTGTTTGAAACTTCACCGCTTCAGTTTTCCTGAAGATTGCCTTATTTGTTGGGGCTATTGGAGGGACTAACAGTGGAAGGTCTGTGATAAGAACCAAAATCCAGTCTGTCAGACATATGGAGGCTCTATCACTGCTGCCAACCTCCAGCTGGATGGTGTTAGTTCCTCACAAACTCCGGAGCAGAGGTATCATCCTTCAGGGAGCAAAGGGAGCAGAGTGGGGTGAGGGTGGCTGATGAGCCTGACAGTGGCTTCTGTTCATCCCCGCATACACCAGCAGTGTCCATTAGCTTCTAACCTAAATAAACCAGCCGTCTTTGTGCAGCGATAGCAGAGGGGGAGCTTATCACATAAAATATTTAACAGTACCAAAAGTTCCGAGATGTATCCAAGACTTAACCGTGGGCGTTTTTATACCTTTTGTCACATGCGTGTGACAAACTGAAGACTGGTAAATTAATGTCACACTTTCTTAAAAGGAACATCTGAATCTAAAAAGCTTTAAAATCTTCTCCATGTTCATCTTTTATTTGACTAATAAACTGTTTGACCCGCATTTTCTTTCAGGTCACTGTTCATCCATAATATATTTTCGTCTGCTTCAAATCTACAGACATGCCGTCTTCTCTTTACACAGCTAAACACATATGCTAAGTCCCTTCTGTTTATTTGTATTTAGCTTAATACACCACATTCCTTGGATTCCTGAGCGTTGGATATTGGGTCAGCTACGTATAAAGGCAAACATTTAGATTTTTCAGCTAAACGAAGGCCCTTCCCAGTCACAACAGATACCTTCTTTGTTGACCAGTGATTACAGAAGGCCACCTGAAAATATGTCAAGCATGCAAATAAACTTCGGTGTTTATCTGAGTTTACACAGGCGTACTTTTTCTGCCAGAGTGTCCTTAATTCCTGCATGTGAGAGGCGTTTGTCTCGTGGATGCTGTGCACATCTCTAGATTAGTAGGTCAGTGTAGTCACATGAGGACTGAGTTAAATGTTCATTGGTTGATGTGATTGGTATCATTTAGCTGGAAAAGCGCAAAGCAAAAGAAGAAATGACTACGTAGCTCTTCAGCGGCACCCAAATTGTAGATTCTTAACTAGAATCCCATCCAAATTAGCGGAGGCTCCACTGTGTGTTTGTTTCTGCAGGTAGATTTGTTCAGCAGTGAAACAATAGACTCCATTCAAACAAGCGATTCCAAAACAAACATAACATGAAGCAACACATCAGATCCCAGTGCATTATAAAAGTAACCAAGGCACTCTTACTGTATGCAACATATCGAAGAGCGCCTTGTTCTGACACGCCTCTGCGTACCAACCATATTATGCTTTCGACACAATGAATGCAGCTACATTGTCTCTGTCAGAGTCATTCGCTTGTCGTTCTTGTTAAATGATCCCCAAGGGCCCAACATGAGGACTGCTGTGCAGGGCAGAGGATCTATTACCAATAGATCAATATAAATATATCGTCATGAAAGGCAGCACATCCCATCTGTAGCGATGGACTTTCTGATAAAGGTGATTCAGATTTTTACCCATCAATTAAAAAAAAATAATAATTTAACATGACAGAGTTTGAGAAAATGAATATTTTAACTCAGTTACTTTGAAGGGACTAAAATGAGTTTTTCAAATTTGTGATGTGTGTGTGTGGGTGTGTGTGTGGGTGTGTGTGTGTGTGTGTGTGTGTGTGTGTGTGTGTGTGTGTGTGTGTGTGTGTGTGTTTTCCTTCTCTCTTTGATCTGTTTGAGTGTTTTTACTTTTCCTCAGAAAAATGACACATGACACACAAGTGGTAAGATGTGAGCTGGAAGAAATCATTCCGAAATCCAAACCTCTCCTCGATGCACTTTGCTGAAGGAGCCTCGGGATCAGCGGTAATCTCCCGGCTGAACCTGGTTTGTGTTTGTCGTGACAGCCTTGATGTCTGCATGGTCTGTCACGTGGCTCACCAGAGGTTAGGGTTCAGAGAAGGTCACAGGTCGGGGCAGGGAAGACCAAAAGCATCAACTTCCTGGGTTACTCGCTGGCAGATGATGCACTCAGAGGGAGAAAATGGATACGTGGTACTCTGGAATTTGGTGCGTCAAAGACTCCAAGACAAGAAAATAAAACTTCTCTGCAGTCTTTTGTCAGAAATATGAACATCTACATACAGGATAAGCATAAGTATTGAAAGGCAAAAACATGGCTCTCACACAAGCATTAAAAAAACAAACTTGAATCCAGACAAACACATATTTCTTCATCAGACTGACCTACAGAGCCTCAAACTCCTCTCACCTTTTTTCTTGACTCAGTCCTGCTTAGCTCTTGTACAAATGTAGGTTTCAATACACTCTGGCTGCAACCTAAACCTCACCTCCAGGCCCCCGTGATTCACTGTTGTTGACAGTTGGTTGGCATTCCATCTCCTCCTTTATCTAAAACACTTCATCCTGACGTCAGACGCTATCGGCGGCGCAAGCTTTTTTTTATGGTCCCTTGTCACTACATTTTTGTAGAGCACCAGAATATTTATTTTAAATCCGTCTGTGTTTTTTAACTCCAGACGATAGCCTCCGGTCGCTAGCAGATGGCAGCCATCAAACCAGGGTCTATCAAATTGACAAACACAACAACCTGAAGGTATGGGAGAAGCCGGTGTCTCCTCTGCAACACATGAGATCCGTATAAACCGCTCCCAATAAATATCACAAATTGCTTTTATTTCTGAAGCGTAAAACAAATAATAATATAGAAAAATAAAGACTGGCCGTGAAAACACTTAACAGACATAAGCTTGTAAATATTCAAGTCATTGCTACATGTGGTTGTATTAATTTGATCTTTCTGGTCAAGCAACGATTTCACTTCGGAAAGTCAGGCGATGTGGAACACATGTTATTCCAAGGAATAATTATAGTACCTCACTTGGTTTGGAAGAGGAATTCTGGAAATTTCCAGGCATTACGGCAGAGCTCAGGATGTGTGTTCGTTTCACAGCCATATGGTTGGCATCATTAACCACTCCCAAAGTATTCGTGTTGGTTTCCCAGGCAGACCTCCACCTCTTGTAATTCTTAGAAAATGTAGACACACACACACACACACACACACACACACACACACACACACACACACACACACACACACACACACACACACACACAGCAGCTCTTGACGTGATTACATGCTGTTCCTCCATTCAAAGAGCCCGGGGTAATAAATTAAAGCAGATTGCTTCATTCGCCAGTGTTCCACTTTGCCATCAAACAATGTTTTGGAGCCTTAACTGTGGCATTAGTGACAAAATGAGTCAGACTCCTGCAAAGAAACTCTCCACTTTTTGCTTCATTTTTCCTTTAGTGTTCTTTTTTCTTGTTTTAAATCTGACAGAAAGCCGACGAAAGAACAAGCAAAAAAGAAGTCAAGAGTAGACACATAAAGAAGTCTTTAACCAGCATTACCTGACACATTCGAATGGTTTGGTTTATTGAATGTGTATTATTATTTTTACCCTTGCTTTCTTGTTTTGTTTGTTTCCTGGCTTCCTAGCTCTGCTCTTCCTCTGCCACTCCTCTCTCACCCTAAAGCAAACCATAACTAATCTGCTCTCTGTGGGCATGACTAATAAGAAAAATATGAGCAATAATCTCCAGCTTTCTGTATGTTTGTGTGTGTACTTTTCCAAGCTTCTGTACAATACTCCAAACAGGGGAGAGTTGTTGATCAGTAGACTTCTTCAGGATGACTTTTATTAATGAAATCAGTTTCCAAACTCTGAAAAAAAACAACTAACGTTTAAATGTAATTTTCCACCAGACGTCTTATTCAAGATGGTGGCACTGAGAGCTTTTTGTTTTCAGATTTATTTATTTTTTTCAGTCATTTGACATTAGTAACAAGGATTATTATTACCACGCTGAGTTTTTATTGGGTACACTCTGTGCCTCTCTAAGGGAGATATTGATCTCATACAGCATACACTGATGTGCAGGCGGAATCCAACCGAGGTGCATGTCCTTGCACGTGTGTGCATTCGTATGTACGTGGGTGTGTGTATTATTAGTTACGCACTGTTTTCTTTAGCATTTACACATTAGTGTTGGCCAGTAATTTGCTCCATTATCTGAAGCCCATGTTTGAGTTGAAACCATATGTGGAAGAGCTTTAAAGGAAAACAGTGATTTAACTACTTTAGGATGTCAGTGGTGCCCAAAGCACAGGATTTACAGACGGTTGAGTTGAAAGGAAATATACTTTCAGCAAACTCGAGGTACTTAAATAGATCTCCAATGTCGGAATTTTGAAAAGTAGGCCCATTTTGAAAGACGAAACCTAGCATTGGCTTTTTGATTGGTTTAAAACATTGAGTTTCATGTGGACTGAAATTATAAATTACGAATCTACATTTAATAACCGACTCATCAGCAGCAGCATTCGATTTAGTGTGTGTACTTGGTTCTTTTAGTAACCGTGTCGTATGAGGAACATTTCATTTACCTGATGAAGTGACTGATGAGAGCTTGCTTGCATCCCATTGGCCCATATTTCTATGCATCTCTCTGTCGCTTCTCGTGTTTTTCTCCAGCGAATTTTCCTCATGCTTCTGACTATACTCCATGGATTCATGCATTAACTTGTACACATTTCTGTGACTATATAGATAATTGATATAATTGTACACTGTGTGCTACAATATAGAATTCCTAATGTGTGAAAAGATGCTTGGCAAAGGAACCCACGTTCGATTGTGATTTTGCAAACAATGACTGTGCCAACAATTTTTATATGCTTTGAAACTATGCGTACGTGTGCATGCACGCAAGAGGAAGTGCAGACAAAACCACAAGTACTCTGCCACTTAAAAGCCCATTATTCCTGCACAGTTTAGCCCATCGGCCCATTCTCAGAGTTAATTCATCTCTTTTAGCTTTTCACGAATGTTCGGTCATCTGAATACAACCTCACTGCTCTGGTCAAGCCAACCTTCACATGATAGATTCAATTCGATCTGTGAGTTATTTTTTTTCATGTTCACACCCTCCGGTTGAAAAATACTCAGTCCACCATTGAGCCATTGTTTGAGCAAGTGTGTGTGTCAGCCTCCCGCCTCCATTGTGATCGTGGTCAGTCCATCAAAGTCCAGAGAGGGTATTGGCGAGGTATTTGGTCCACTGTCTGCCTCACACTTCCTTTGTTTGTGTGTGTGTTTGTATGAGTGCTGCTCCAAGCTGCTGTCTCCACACACTTCCTCCTCACCATTGTGTCTGTGGGAGCATGTGCTCTCTCACTCTCTCTCTCTCTCTCTCTCTCTCTCTCTCTCTCTCTCCCTGTCTTCTCCTTTTCTCTGTAATCACTGTCTTATTGGGCTGATCTCCAAGACTATGGATGAACTATTTCTGGAGATTCCTGTTATGAAAAGATTATCCACCCCACCTCCACCCTACGCCTGCCTGCCACACGCACACACACACACACACACACACACACACACACACACACACACACACACACACACACACACACACACACACACACACACACACTAGTTAACCTCATTATCTCAGCCTTCATCGATGACAGGCAGAGGACACACGCTCGTCACTGGAGGCATTTAGATTCAAGTTTCAAGGTTAGTAGCAGCTGCATAGCTCAGAAGTGGCGGCACACTTCAAAATCGCCAATAAATATTTGGGAAAATGAAAAAATAGAATTATAATGAGTACAGAAGCACTGTTTTGGTGGTTTATGTCTCACACAGGTTGGTAAAATGTATCTTTATGGCTGATTTGTCTGTATTTTAGCTCACTAAGATCAGTGACAGTAACTGTAAATACTGCATTCCATTTTTACCTCTGTATTGCAGACGTGCTGCTGTGACCTCTGCAGACCAGGATTTGGTTATCTCTTGGGAGTCTTTGTTGACACGGCCCTGGGTGTTTGTGTGTGAGTTGGATGGACACATCCGTTCCCTGACCCTCCCTTGGCCCCACTGCGTGGGGTTAGAAATAGCAGAAGTGATCATAAGCCCCAAGGTTAGCCCACAAGTCGGGGGTGGTTGTTTCGCTCATATCCTGCATATTTTCACCAGATTAGGTGTTTATGTTTTCGATTTTCATTCTCACCATTGATTTCTCTTTGTCTATACCCGTCTCTGTTGTGATCAACGCTTTTTTTAATCGCTCGTCTTTGATTTTCACCTCCTTTTCATTGTGTTTTTTCTTCCAGCCCCTCCCTGTCTCAGGGTCAGAGGTGACACTGTAAACTTTACAACCTACAACAGTAGCTTCACCAAACACTCCAGCACCAAGACGCTGGGAGATGTTCCATAAGAAAACCAAAAGTCTGTGCTGTGTTTTTACACATGGGCCTTTTTGTGTCAACACAGAATAATTTACACTCATGAGAGACATCAGTAAAATGTATTATGAAACAGGAGACAATCCACAGACACTGCCATGCCTTCAAGGTATGTTTCTTTATTTTCATTCCTTTCTAAGCAACAGTGGCATGTAATGCTGGATATAATCCATTGTGTCTGTCTGCTGAAACACCAGCGCATCTCTTCATTTCCTTTATTTCGTCCAAAGCCCGTATTATACTTGTGCTTATTTGATCCGCATCTGAATCATAAGCCAAACAAGCATTTGCGTCTGATGAGCTTTGATGAATGAAAATTGTAGACACTCCAAAGAGACACACTCATTTGCCCCTGAGCGACTGGCAGCCGCGGCAGTCTGCAGCTCTTCCAAATCTCTCACACCTTACCACACACATTCATCAACAGTCGCTGGCATTATTGTGTATTTATCGCCACAAAACAAGCTGAGAGGCTGAACCTCCATCCCTCCAATCTCTGAGTGGGGTTTTTGACCCGTCTTAGTGTAGTGTAACTTTGTGCTGGAGTTTGTGGCGCAGCCTCTGGGTGGTCGGGTTTTGCGGCTGGGGGATTTGGCCTTGTTTGGTAATCTCCCTTCATCTCTTCTTCCTCCCTTTGCGTTCCCTCTCTCCCTCTCTCTATCATTCCCCAATCTCCCTCACTCTCTTCCTCTCACATATACACACACCGACAGTCTATAATTATCTTTCCTCTGCATTTCATGTCACAGGTAGAAATCACAGGAGATTTTCTTCAGTTCGTGATTTTCCATTGAAGCATATTGACACCTCTGCCTCAGCATAATGTAGTATGTGTTAACCCTCAGGTTTTGAATGATAGAGGAAATAAAATAATAATATTAAGGGACACAAATATTCATGTAGGTGTTATTCTGTTACTTCAGAGGTTTGACTTCGTCATTAGGTTTTTGGGTGTTCTTCGGGTCACCAGTTTTACTCTCATACTCCAAAAACATGTGCTTCGGTTTAATAAGTGACTCAAATTTTCCTGTTGGTGTGAATGTGAATGAGTGTAATTATCTGTCTTTTGGTGTTTAGCCCGGCGACATGTCCAGAGGGGACTCTGCCCTCACCCACAGCCACCTGGGATCGGCTCCAGCTCCCAGTCAGTCCTCAGTTAAAGAGGTGGTCCAGAAGATTAGATCACAAGATTTAAAAAAAGACTGTTTTGTCAGGATTTACCAAAAGGCTTTCTGAGCCTCAAAATACATTATGAGCAGTTTTCAGTAGTGGACTCATATAACATGTCATAAATTCAGAATTTATGAGCAATTTATGTGTTTTTGAGAAAACAAATAATTTTCAAATGTTTTATAGAGTGTCTGGAGTGTATAAGAGCAGGGAAAAACATCAAATACCACAAGCGGAAGGCATAATTCAAGTTTTCTTTCAAAAGTGAATGTTTTCATTTCTGGGACTGACATGTTTAGGTAATGAAAATTTTCAGCAAAATGATCCTAAATATATATTTTTGACATATTGGCATAACATGCTTCCGCCAGCCCGGGCCTCTGGCATGCTAATAGCTGGCAGGGTCTCTTTGGGGTGAATCACTGGTGACTCCACTGTCAGCTGGGAGCGGAGCAGCAGCCAGACTGCACACTCAGCCAGGATTTTCTGCATCATCCTTTCCCCCCTCCGGGCCGCCCAAGTTCTGGATTACGCCTATTTCCCCGCCACATGGTAACTCGTCTGGCTTTCCCTTTTTCTGTGCCCTGTAGTGTTACCATGGAAATAACACTGAGCTGGTCCCAGAACAGATCTTGGAAAACTCTGGTTGAACAGTCCAGAAGGATGAGGACATCACTGATGAGGATAAGACTTCAACAATAAGCTGACTGATTTTAAATGTACCAGTTATACGTGCAGACATGCAGACTGCACCCTGCCCCGCATCCAGGACGTCTGCTGTGTTGTGGCTGCAGCGGACTGAGCGTGGTGTACGTGCGCCCGGCGCCCAGTGGCCGCGAGGCGGACAGAGGCGTGACCGTGGCGGGGGCTTCTACCTGCGACAGTTGTCTCTTCACGGCACCACTTGCGCTTTTCAGACAAATCTAGCGTCACAATAGGGCGCCTCACAGTTGTCGCCACTAGTTTCTAATGATATGCAAACAGGGTGCCAGCCTCCGAGTCAAGTGCTCCCTGGTGGGGGAGCGGCGGTGGGGTGGCCCGGGCTCTGGAGGGATCCCAGAGAGCACAAAAAAAAAAAAAAGAATTTTTGTTTTATTTCTTTAACCAGTCAATTACAGTAGATCAGGAGATGTTCCGCTGCAGGTTTTACAGCAGGCGCGATGCGCGCCTTTTCACATAATATAAAATCTCTCTATTGTAATTAAAAAAATAATAATAATAACTTGTCACCTTCACATTATGAACTCCTGAGGGGTTTTCTGAGCGTACGTGTGGGTCTCTGGCTCCTTATCAGATGGGGAGCGGTGGAACGGGAGGTGGAGCCACGGCGGAGTTGCCCATTCCTAAAGCTTGAATCACTCCTCTCTCCATTCACATTCCTGCTGGAGCGCCGCATCATCCAGCCGCGCGCCGCGTCGGCGGGGTTCAAACCCGGAATACTCCTAAAGAGAGACATATCGAAACGATGGATCTGCTGTCTTGCACAAGACTTAGAGGACACTTACAACCGGCTGTGTAGTTTTTCTTTTTGTTCGCTTTTTTCCTGATTTTTCCTTCCAGTGGATTTATCATGCGGACTTCGTCCTAACAGCGGAGCGGAGCTGACCTGCCGAGGCGCAGCCGGGACTTCGGGTTTTTGTTTATAATTTTTTTTTTTATGGTGAAGCCGGTCCCCATCGTTAACTTAAAAACATGATACTAACACGTAAGTCACATGCGCTTAAATGTCTGAGAAGCTTACGTCTTGTTTTTTCTGTTCTTCATACATTCAAGCGGTTTCCTGTCCATCTATAATGCACCGTTCACTGTTGAGGATCACCAGTTTATTACATTATTGCTGTTATTTTTCACGACGTTGTTTATTTGTAAGGTTCTTGATGTATGCAGGACTTTTCTCTTGAAATTAGACATACTTGTCGTCTTGGAGTCATAACGCTGCGGGCTGTCAGATAAGAAATCCGCCGCCTGTCGCCTGACCGGTCCCCTCTCACTGAATTACTGAATTACCTCTTACTGATAACTTACATTACATCTTTTGGGGATTTCTATCGCATGTAAAAGTAATCTTCAATCAGAGCACTCCTTTTACGCACGGAGTTTCGAGCAGACCGAGCGCACTGTTCTGCCGGGATTAAAGGCAAAGTTTGATCCGAGTTGGGAAACAGGGTCGCGAACAGGAATGTTCAGCTTAAATCGACTTTAGTGTATTTGGAGATTATCCGATGGTATAGTACCAGCCCGCGACACTTCTGCCATCTCTGCGCCTCCAGTCCGGCCAGCTTCCTCCGCCTTTTGCCTGGCTGGCGACCTTTTGCGAGCATGAGGGTCTCAGAGGACGTGTTGCAGCAGAATTAAATCATGTTCTCAGCTTTGTTTTTGCAGGCTCAGTTTGGTGTGTGAGCTCCAGCCCCTTTGTCTGAACCGTTTTTGATCGTTTGCTCCAGCACATGGTTGCTTATCAGCCACCTCGGGTCTGGAGCTGATATGAGCAGAGCAGTCAGATTCAGTTGAGCCATAAAGCAGATGTGGAGAGCCATGGACGTGCCTTAAGACACTCACACACACTCAGCAATGATAATGCAGAGTCAATGAAGATTATTTACACACCACAGACATGCAGATTGTATGACTTGCCCTTCCCCACTACTCCCTAATCCTGTCAGGGTAATATAAGGAACCGGCTTTTTCCTGATGTTTTTAATCTTTAATTTCTTGAATGTGTAAGGTGGTTTGTCAGTTTGTTGGGCTTTTGGGGCCAAGTGGAGGAAACACACTTCATCTCTACTCTTTGTGAAACAGGAAGTGAGCTGAGGCCTTATCTGAAAGATTTACATCCAGCTGTTTTTTGTGTCCTGTATGGAGACACACACATGTTTGTCTTCACTCTCACCTTCTCAGGACTGGAGGCACCGGGCTATATAGAGATATGTTAATACATCTTTGTCAGAGTGATGTTTTGTGGGGGGCAGGGGTCCCTGCAGGTAAGCCGTCATCTGGCTGTAGAAAGCGTCTCAGAGTCTTTCAGTGTGCCTGGCCACCTGATCCAGGACGAGAGCCCTCCGTGTGAGCATAAATCTGTCATCGTGGGTTCACAGGGGCCTTTGGGGTTCGCGCTGTGATGATCCATCTGGACCAGCTTTGTGTTTGCGTGTGCATGTGTCGGTGGAACCGTGCCTGGATGCCTATGCCAGCTGGTAGTAGATAACTGGGAAGGACCCTGTAGTAACTTCATTATTCTCTTGTGTGTGTGTGTGTGTGTGTGTGTGTGTGTGTGTGTGTGTGTGTGTGTGTGTGTGTGTGTGTGTGTGTGTGTGTGTGTGTGTGTGTGTGTGTGTCAACAGGGCATGGCTTGAGGCTGGCCAGATGGTGATATTCCTGGCACCGTATCATTTAGCTAACAGCCAGACTTTCTCAGTGACCACCAGCTGTCATGGCAGTGCACTCACAAAACATGATACCCATCAGGGAAAAAAAAAAAAAAATCTGTTATCACCCATCTTTACATTCCAGCAGTGAGCGAAATATTTTGTGTTTGTCACGCTAAAAAAGCTGTTATCCAAAATCCATCTTGACTGTTTCATACCCACACAAGTAGAGGATTAAACTTAGGTCGCCCGCACAAGACTTTCGATCAGGAGTGAAGATGTTTTGACAAGTTCATGAACACGTCGGGAGTTTGCCCTTGTCACCGGCGAGGTGAAGGACACACACCGGCAGCATTCGGGCTCCCGGGTTTGCTTGTTGTAGATTGCTGCTGAGACACACAGTCTGGCCTGGTTTATCACATCAACTGTCTGGACCCACTTTGCAGCTCCTTCAGAACGAGCCACTCAGAACGGGAGCTGATAACAACCTTGTGACTGCCTTTTGGGTTCTTTTACAGTTAGCACTTGGAGACCCAGCAGTGATGGGGGCAGTTCCAGATAAGCCGCCTCAGTTCACAACAGTTGCTTGTGAAGCATTCTTCTCAATCTGCCAACTTCAAAGACCCAGAATCAAAGATATCTGTATGCAGACTCTTGACCTCCAGTTTGCTACAGCAGAGCCTTTGAGGTGGGGAGCCGCATCCTTTGTTTGCGAGCTGCTGAGAAACTCCCACTGGAGTTGAGCATTCAGCCCCGGCCCTGACCAAACCCCTCTGACTCCTGCGATGTAAGGAAACCGTGGCCGGCAATTGTGAGAATTTCCTGCCACCGGAAGGGAGAGAAGAGAAGTGGCGAGCAGGGTTGAAAAAAAACCAAAGACAGCGCAGGAGAGGAGGGTGAGAGCAGGCTAAAGGAAGGCAAAGAAAATACCGTGATGGATAATTTTAGAAAATGGAAGAGCAGTGGATGAAGATTTATTTTGACTCGCTGTTAACAGGTTGTGATTTGGCCATATATCAGCAGAAGAAAAACATATAGAGGCTGAGAAAGGGAGACAGAGGGAGAGAAGTCTGATATTTGTTTTCAGCTTTTTTTTGCTAACAATAAGTGCATCTTAAACTGTTTTTGGATTGATAGCAACCAGACACAGTGTGACACAGACTTTTTTTTTTAGGAGTTTTCCTAATTCCTTTCCACAGAGAAGTATGCTTTTGTGTATATGTTCTTGTAACAGTCCCATAATGTCCCGATGAGACCCATTCGGACTCAGTCACACACCTCCATCTGACAGGCGTGTTTGAGACATCCTGCATGGCTCCATCAGCAACACCACAAGCTCCAGTCTGAACTCATGAATCTCTCCAAGTGCTTGTTTATCTTCTTGTCCATGTCGCTGTCAGCCATACAATAACCAGCTCATGGTTTGGCTTTAAATTCTGGCAGAGCATGTATTTTCTGTTTTTTTTTTTTTTTTCTGACTTGCCTCTGCATTTCTTATCTCCTGTACTTGAGCCAACAAGGCACACGTCGCACAAGTTCTGTAATCAGTCAGTAATCACCGAGGTGAGGAAACTCTTCTTTACCAAAGGTTACCGCAGCGATTGACTATTGTTGCCACTCCTTTTAAATTCTAAGCATGTGGGGTAAGATATTGGTCCAGGGTGGCGCTGTAGCTGTCTTTAACCATGCGGACGTTTGGTAAGTGCACACAATCACCGGAGCCCATGTTTGTCTTGGCTGCCTCCCCGTCCATTATCTGGCCAGGAACAAATGAAGGCAGGGCCCTACAGCCAAGTGGTCGGTGGCCACTGCAGCGCCGCTCGGCCCACTTCCTGCGAGGGAAGCAGGAAGGGGAAGTGAGGTAGATCTTTGGCGAGGGCTCAGGAACTGGGGTCGACAGCGAATGAAGAAAAAAAAAGAAATACACCTTTGGATCTCAAATTATGGAAGCAAACTGAAATGTAGAAGACTGAGGGTAGGGAGGTATGGGATGACATTTTTATGGCCAGAGTGCTGGGATTTTCTTGTAAATTCCTTTAGTTTATTTGCTGAGCCCATTTTTATTTTAATTCCAGATGGACATGAATGTGTGTGCTGCTCTATTGTTAGGTTGTTTGTGTCAGATGCCCCTGTCCACTTCCTGCTGCCAAACAAAAGGCCAAAAAATGTATTTGCTTCACCCCACGAATGAATGGAGACACAATGTGGCGCTCTGACAAATATTATTCAGTTTGACCCATCTGCGTGGTGAATCTTGTTGTCATCATTTTGTTTCCTCGGCACACAAAGTTCACAATATGTCACCGTTAAAGAGATTTGACACACATTCTAACCCATTGGGGTGTGTCACTGGAAAGCCCCCCACCCAAGGCACTTATTGGATCCCTCCGCTCTTTGCTGGGCTTTGGGGGTGGAAAGCTAACCATGTGTTTGTATGTCTGATTTGCATTTCAATAGCTGTACTGTCTTTTGAGTGGTTTGTCTTTAAACATGAGGTTGGTGTTTGCAAACGAACTGATTTTCTTGGGCGGTCACTCCAGCACGACAGGCACATAAGCACAAGAATGTGTCGACCCATGTCGGACTTGCTCTCAAGAAAAATACCCCTTGGTTTCTCCTTTCCACTAATTTCACTACAATCCAAAAATAGACTAAACAATCACACTCAAACACATGATCCCAGAAATATGCTGTTTCACAAAGAATGTTTGATGAAATTATATTAAACCTTGTTGTTAATGCAGTGTTTGACACTTGTCTGCATGGTTCTGCCATCGGGCCTGCTTCAGGAGACGTTGTCTTCTGCAAATTGGTGTGGGGACTGGAGAAACTGTTGTTGTCATGTTGTTTACAGGTCTGTCTGCCTCCGAAGCTTGTAGTTGGTATGTAAATGTAGGTATTCTGTGTAGTCCTCTCGCGTTGCACTCATTGTGGCCTCTCTGTCTGCCTGACAGTGAGGAAACACTGCTCTACTGTACCTGAAAATGATGCAGTTTACTGTGTTTTCGCATAATTTACTGAAAACTTATCTTTCTCTTATCCTCAAAGATTAAGACTCTTTTTGGATGAAGTCTGATTTTCATGGTTCTGAACTTGCAGAGAAAAACTGTTTGGGTAATTTAACTTTGAAATGAGGTGAGGCTGTTTAACTGTGATTTAGAGACAAAAAGAAATATATGAGACGTGTCATCTCCAGTGGTTGCTAGCGGTTTGCTTGTGAGTCGCAAATTATAACATTGGCATGGAATAGAAAGTTCTGGCTGTCTGCTCGTGATTTAAGATGTCACTCACAGTTTTTGAATTTCACATTTCTGTTAGCAGTCATTGTATTGTCACTTTCATCCAGCCTACCAGTGTCTTTTCCTGCCTTTGTCCCGCTGGTTGTGTTTACAAGTGTTTCTCAAGGTTGTGCTACATTTGTACTTGCTGTCATTCCACTACAGAGGACATTGTAAAGTCAGCTCTTTTGAGGCCTTGAGACGTGTTTCTGTCTCCTCTCTTCAAACAACCGGCTGCGGGGGGGAAACGGGGAGTGGGCAGCCATTTGGCATATGTCATCTAAAAGCCTTTCGCAGATAATTGGGAGACTGCCCCGCGGCTCCTCTGACACAACGTGAACCCTAACTTCAGTCGCAGTACTTAGCATTACGAGTCCGAATGTCACACCTTGTTTTAAAAGTGGCTTATTGTGAAGTGCTCTGGTTGACCATGTTGATGACTTGTTGGACAATAGCAAAGGCTTGGAAAATGATTAATTTCATATCTGACATTACTTATGGGTATGTGAGCAACAAAGAATGATACAATACCTGACTGAGGAGTCTACACATGGAGTGTGACCGATTTAATATGATTTGAACAAATGATGCCGTGAGCTCTAGCTTTTGAAACATGTGAGAAGAGAGCGACTGTGAGACAGCTGATAAGGTCAAGGAGTGCACATTTGATAAGCTGCTGGCAGTGCAGAAGTTTTTAGTTAAAGGACTTTCTGTCTTATAAAGACATTTTGACCTAAAGAGGTTTTCAAATGATGTTTCAGTTCCCCTTTTCACTCTCTACAGATGGATGCGCTGACACACTGTTGCTGTAGTTTCTTTACTTGAATGTTTTTTTTACATTTTACTGACTGGAAGAATCTTCTGCAACTTCTAACCACTGTTTATGTTGTTCTTGACTTTCTCCTCTGTAGAGATTGAAGCCAAAGAGGCTTGTACCTGGCTCCGGGCTGCAGGCTTCCCACAGTATGCGCAGCTATATGAAGGTAAAGGAAAATTCCATTCAAAATTCCATTCAAAATTCAAAAGTGTTTTATGATTTTTTTTTGTGTTACTCGCTGAAAAATGTGTGAAAAATTACATCTTTTTGTTGTTGTTGTTGTTGTTGTTGTTGTTGTTATTATTATTATTATTATTATTATTATTATTATTATTATTATCATTATTATTATTATTATTATTATTATTATTATTATTATTTTAAGTTTAATGTTCTTCATACCACACTTGATCTCCCTACATGAAACCAATCAAGGTTAGGAATTTTTTTTTTCAATAAAACAAATGCAAAGCAGATGACATTCTCTTTTGGTGTTCCAGACTGTGTGAGTACACTGTATTGTATTCACTCCCGCACTGTGTCATTTGTCAGCCACACAAAGCACCGACATGCACATTTGTGCCTGTGCATGCATACACGCCACACACAGCAAAACATTCCTCACAAGGAAGCGGAGGTGGGCTTTTTTTTTCAGTCTTTACATTTTCCATTTGCCATATAAACCTGGCAAAGCCTACTAAACAGTAATTATGTAATGAATGTCTTTTTCAGAGCAAATCTACCATATTAATCTATTCAGATTACTGTTTTTGCTCTGAAGGTGCACATACGGTGACAAATGTTTAAGCAGAGATTGCTTTGCGTGACCCTTGAGTTTTAAACATACACACACACATACACACACATAGCAGAATACATCAAACATTCTTCGTACTTTACGTAGCTGCTCTTAACTGTGGCATGTGGTGGGCATACCAGTTGCCTTTATGTAATTACAGCACGATGACAGCAGGACCAAGCTGCCATTGTCAACAGGTTATTGCTTGCTTCCACTTAACTGTGAAAGGTTTCCTATTGAAACGGAACAATCATTGTGTAGCTGCACAGGTGATGAGACCTTTTATCCAGACGTGAGCAGCAACACAAAAGTGCAAAGAACACTCAGTCGATGTGCCGTGCACTCGCTCTTGTGTGCTCAGCCATCTCATAGCACGAGTTAGCAGTTGCTGCTCTTATGTGTGATACTTTCCCCAATCCCATTTACCCATAACTGGAGGATCTCTATTGTCTGTGCTATCGGGACTATTGCCCCACTAAAGATAAACAGACTGATAGGCATGCAGTGTTGTAGGTTAAAGGTGCCACCCTTGCATGAATAGCATTTTCTTATCATCATCAGCCCTGAGGAGTAAGACGCAAGATTCCTCATCCGGGTTTGGTCACACATTCCAGGATAAAACATTTTAGCATCGCTCCGTCCTTCAGTGACTGACATTCCAGCTGGAGTGAGGCAAATAAATGGGCTTTATGTTTAAAGGCACACGAACTATGTGCGTAATGACTGGGTGAATGAGTGATCCCGTTGTTGAGGTAGAACAAGGAGCGGAGAAGGAAGCAGGTCCTCCGAGCAGCAGTGGAGTACCTATTGTCATTCTTCAATCAGTCCCCTGTTTTCTCCCTCTGTGCTCCATATCCCCCCTGCCTGCCAGCCCTGAAAGCTGCAGCTGTGTTTGTTTGGTCGGCTAAGACGCTACTTCCTCTTTTAGCTTTTCATCGTGGCTGTATGGTGGTGGTGGTTGGGGGTGGAGGGGGTGGGGGGCAGTGTTTGAGTGGGTGGGTGTGTTTGAGGCTCGGGTTGATATCTGTAGTTTTATCTGAGCAGGGAGATGCCCGTACCAACTCTGGTTCTCTCTCCTTCTTTCTCTTCAGATGTACAGTTTCCCATTGACATTTCTTCAGTCACCAGAGACCATGATTTCCTCGATCGGGATGCCATTGAGGCTCTCTGCAGGTGAGATCGCCCACCAATATGAACCTTTCGGCCTTCTTCTGTCTGTCTTTTGATGCTGCGCGGCATTCTTCTTGTCAGTACTATCACTTGTTCCTTTCAAATGAATCCATGTGGGCATGACTTCAAAAGGGGGCATGCTTTGGAAAGTCTCAGATGAGATAAGCACCTTGGAGTAAAGCATTGTACCTCTCTGCTTCTGTTGTAAATTCCTTCATCTTTCTTTGTTTTCTTTTTTCTGTGAGGCTGATAGTGTTTACTGTGGTCATTAGAGCCTCTTGTTTCGTTCTGCCACATATCTCACTCCGAACTTTCACTGTTCAAAGCAAAAGTCACGCAATACTTCTTGAATGGTGCATTTATTCCTGCTTTATTCAGCTTAATTTGCCACTTAAACCGTGTAAATGAAAAACTACTAGTTTCATAGTTTTCAAAACTTTGTTGTAATAAACTTTCACATGTGTCTTTCCTTGTTTTGATTAAAAAGTAACGTGTGTCACCCGGGAACAGTGAGTTTGCATCATAGTTGACGGACCTGCAGTGTTAATTAACATATGACAAGGAGGCTAACAGCTCTTTAATGAACTCTGCTGCTTCATCAAATTCAGGCTGAGTAATAAACTACAGCAGGTGTAGTCCATACATGTGGAAGCTATCATCTCGGTGTCTCTGGTTTTGGCAGGCTTCCACCTCTTTCCCCACTGCTCCCAACTATCTTTCACTTCCCATCACTCCGTCTCTCCATTGTTACACGATATCCTCTTAAAGCTTTCCAGAGGGTCGGCCCCACCACCACCACTACCTTCTGCTCCAGTTCTCCAGGTGGCTGGGGGGGATAAGCTTTCTGTCACCTCCCAGTGTTTTCGCCGCTACTCCAGCAGATTTCATTCTCTTTTTTTTTCTTTCTCCTCTACTGTCTCCTTCTCATTCTCTTCCTGCTCTTGTAGGGATTGTTCTCCAGCAGCTCATTAGCCAGGTTGAATGCACCCCAGTTTTTTTGTCTTATTTAGTTTATATTTCCAATAAACATCCTGTTTTGTGATAAGAATGTATTTATTTTTGGCACAAAAAGCCTGTTTATTTTAAAATGCAACCTTTTTTTTATATTTGTGTCTGTAGGAGGCTGAACACGCTCAACAAGTGTGCTCTAATGAGACTGGAGATTTCACCACAGAGAAAAAGAGTAAGTGCAAACACACCCGAACTATCATCCTTTTTTTTTAAAAAGCTCCTTTGCACAGTTCCTCACCCACAATTGCACATCCTCAACGCAACTGTCAGTTCACCCTTGGCCACAGGGCAACGCTGTGTTTTCTCTCATCTTGTTTAATGAGAAGGCACCTGTCGGGTTTATTCCTATATCAAGTAGTGTGTGAGGCGCCTCAGGGAAGGGAGGGCAGCACGGCTTTAATGTCTAAATGAAGGGGTTGAATTCACGAGGGGCTCTCCTCACTCGAGACACATTCACCTTTATACTTAGGCGCTCCCTCATAGTCGGGGGTCACCATAAAGAGAGTGAAGGTTTGTGTTGTAAGGCCTTTCTGACGCTCTCACAGAAACTTGCTCAACTGTGATCTTGCCCAAGCTTTCAGGCTTTCAAGGAAAAAGGCTTCTTAGAAGGTGTTTTTTCTTCATCAAAGTCAACAGGATAATTCTTTTATAAATCTCACTTTGAAACTGTGTTAAGTCACGACTGACATGCACTATTGTGTGCGAGCAGGAATTGCTCCACTTTATATACATCAACCTTCTGCCTTTGGGGGCTACATAGTAACATCCTTGTTCCATGCGTGGTGGTATTCATTAGGATGACCCTTTCTGTGTCACCTTTCATTTCAGGAGTCAACAGAGAAGACTAGAGGAGTCAGAGAGGTTATTTGCCTCTTTGACTCCTCTACTCTTGAGGGATGACTACCACCCCCCACCCAGACAGCTCAGGAATGCATTGATCTCCTCATGTCTTCACATTCCCTCTCTTAAATTTCCATCTCCATGTCTCTCGTGTCCCTGTGGTTGACTCGCTGTTGTAATATTAAATAGTTTTCATTCTGGACACTCCTCGACGTGACACTCGGAGTGCCAACTATTGCAGTTATTTCTCTGGTTAGATGTTGTAATTTCTAAGGTTAAGGTCTCTCCAAAATGCACCATGACCAGACGCTGCCGTCTATGCATGACAAAAAGCATGCAAGCATTATCTCTAATTTCCTTTGCAGTGCTTTATTTTTGCCGTCTCTTTAAAGTATCCTTTTTTGGCACCTATGGCGGGGAGTTTTATGAGGTCGGGCTACACAGTAAAAAGGCCCTTGAACATGAGGGAAAGAGAGTTTAACTATGTAGTCAGTGCTTTTTGGCTTCATAAAGACGTCCACAGTGATTGGAGGACGGTGAATATATCGGTCATGTGCGATGACTAAAAACCGACAGTGGCAGTCTCAGTGATGATATCTCATGCTGAACGGGAGTATAAACGGACCGGGGAGATAACGACTGTGCGGTGGGGGTGTGGGGCGGTGACCCCAGTCTGGCTGGCTGCATTGTGAGCAATGGGGGTCATGGTGGAATTTCCTGAACTCCCTTCAGGGTTTGGGATAGATTAACTAAAGTGGGGGAGGTGTGTATGCTCTGCTAAGGTGTATAGTTTAAATTAGACAAACAACAACAGCCATTTATGTATGTATTGTCCGCGCAATCAGGAAGTGAGTGAGACCTTACTGCTGACTATTAAATCTTGTACAGGATTATGACATGCCTAGCTGTTAAACCATTGTTTGAAATTGATATTATGCCAGATTGTTGTGTAATGCAATATATTTGAAGTTGAATTTGTCATCCATTACATCAAATCTTTTTTGTTATGATAGCATTTGACATCTATTGTATATAATTCTACTGTCCAGTTTAAAATTAGAACAAATCTAAAATAGGTTTCATAACTCTTCAAAGTTTCCTGGATCAAGATGAGGAATGTTGGAAAAAAAAAGTTGAAAAACGCAATAATCCATAATGTCCTCTGACTGTTCCTCTCCCTCCCTCTTTTTTTTCCTTCTCTTTCTGTCCTTGCCTTCTCTGTTGTTCCCTCCTTCGCTCCTTTTCAGAGCGAGGACTCGGATGAGGACGAGCCTTGCGCTATCAGCGGCCGCTGGACCTTCCAGAGGGACAGCAAGCGTTGGTCTCGTATGGAGGAGCTGGAGGTTTTCTCCTCGCTGCCGACAGATGCTCCCCAGGCCTCTTTTCCCAAGGACCAAGTATCCCAGAAGGGCAAACTTGCCCTGCGGGAGGGCAACAGCTCAGAAAGTGTGCTGACCGACCTCAGTGAGCAGCCGGAAGTGAGCTCCATTCACAGCAGCGGGAGCGTCGGGAGAGGAGAGGAGAAGGTCCATGGTGCCAGTGTGGCGAACGAAGCCGCACCCGCCGGCGCCACCCGGGCGAGCTCAGTGGCGAGCATGTGTTCATCATCAGGCACAGGGGGATCAGGATGCGCTAACGAGGACTCTTTGTCTGATGGGTTGCCCCCATCTCCCCTGGAGACACTCAGACAGTTCACTTTTGACATGAAAACTGGGATGGTGGGACTCGGAGGAAGCCTGGACCGAGGAGGCGGCAGTGGCAAAAGTACTCGTTCAAGAGCTAAGAGCTTCCTCAAGAGGATGGAGAGTCTACGGCTTCGGAGTGGGTCGGCCTCGAAGAGAAAGAAGAAGGGAAGCACGGGCGGAGGGAAAATAGAGATTAGCGGTCCTGTCATCAAAGAGGGTCTGGACGATGACAAACTGCGGAGGCTCAACTGTGTGGACATCTCCAGCATCAACCTCAATCAGAACCTCAATCACCACCGCAATCCCACCCAGACGATGACGCTGAACCGCAACCGCTCCGTGTCCTACTCCACTCAGACCAGCCACGGAAGCACCGGGAGCACCGGCAGCAGCCAGTCTGAAGCCAGCAGTGGAAGCGCAGTGAGCACGCCCAGTCCGGTGACCCGAGCTCGCAGCCACAGCACGGCGGCAGGCTCAAGCAAGAGAGGAGGAATGTATCTGGAGGGTTTCGATCCCTTCAGCGTTCTCCCGCAGGGCTCAGATCAGCAACCGTCGTCTGCGCCCAAATCGGCCCCGCCCATTCCCTGCAAAGCTACTAATGGAATCACAATTGATGAGCAAAACCGCAGGAACAACTGCAGTGTCCAAGAAGGCAATGGACAGGCAGAAGAAGAAGAGGATGGGGAAGATGACGGCATGATCTTCTTCTATTTACCAGAGGGCCACAAGCCTGGAACCTTCCCCAAAGCCCTGCAGGATGGGAGTTCACGCAATAACAATGGGAATGATAATGGGAACTCAGTGATCCTCAGGGGGCGGCAAAGCAGACGCCATCGTCGCGGCTCCTCAGGCTCAGTCGACAGCCGACTGAGCTTTTATGACAACGTCCCCTACACTGAGCGGGAGGAGGGCGAGGAAGAAGAGGGGGATGAGCGCAAATTAGAAGAAGTGCTTCAGCACGTCAGCGGTCTCCAGCGTTTCGTTAACGCCTGGACAGAGGCCGTGGCTGGCGAAGAGGAAGAAGAAGACGAAGATGAAGAGGAAGAAGGCGATTCTGATTCTGCACTGGACTCGGCGTCTCCATGCCCGTCCTCGCCGCTGCAAAACCGACTGGAGGAGACTGAGAATGGAAGTGACCAAGACAGCACAGGAAACCCCCTGGGCGAGGGAGAGGAAGGCATGAGGGAGAGGAGAGACTCCGGCGTTGGGGCATCCCTAACTCGAACCAGCAGGTCAGTGAGGAAAATAAACTCTCTTCTTTCAAACACATGGTGTGCACTAAACGTTCAGATTATATTGATAAGAGCAAACTGAGCACTTCAGTCAGTTCACTGAAATAACCACAGAAAATGTTTATTCACTCACCTTTTATGGCATGTATGTTTTGAGAAGTGAGCTTTCAAAAGCTAGAATCTTAGCTAGTAATATACAAGGACAGCTGTCAGCTCTCTGTGGTGCAGTTTTGCCTTCCATAAAAATGTTTTCATATTTGTTGGAACTGATGGAAAGTTACAATTCAGTGTAGTGGTTATAGATAAGCTGATGCGCTTAGTGTTGCTCTGTAAATACATGACGTGCACGAAAGAGTTTATGATGATAAAACACACATTAAGGTATCATCAACAAATAGGGAGGTTTCCATAGAAAGTGACTGCAGAGGATAAACCAGGGAACGCACTAAGACTTCTCTTCTTACGTAATGATGCTGTATTCACTGGAATGCTGTTTGTCCCCATGGCGACTGTCTCTGTGCTTTGAGGAATTCACCAGCGGAATTACGTTCGGTGGTCGCAGGGTTTTTAAAGTCTTCTAGACAATCTCTTGATTGAGGTGTACATAAATCCTTGTAATCCCGAAAGTGATCACTTGGTACATACAACTACAAATGCTGTGTGTGGGCCTGTGTTCCTCTCTACATTATGTGTACACAAAAGCATGACGCAGAATCTAAGAGTTAAACTGCCTTTGTTCAGTCCTCACTCTTCTTTGCAAGTCTTAATTTGCACTCCCCCCCCCCCATGTGTTTCAATCTACTCCAGACCTCAGAAACTCCGCTGGCCGAGCTTCCAGAACTCCCATCGGCCAAGCCTGGCCTCTGCCCAGCTCCAGATCAGCTGCCAGTCTGTGCTGCAGATGAATCTGCTCCAAAAGCTCTCCCTTCTGCAGCTCACCGCTCTGCTGGAGAAGCACACTCCTACAAACAAACATGGCTTCAGTTGGTGAGTTGACTGCGTCCTCCTTGTGTAAGCCTGCCTCTTTCATCCCGAGTACACACGCAGAGAAGAGTGTGTTCGCTTAAAGTCACCGTTTGACACACGCAATCTTTACAGCGTGCTTTTCACGCGAGAAGCCGCTTCTGTGCCGAGCAGATTGTTTCTGTAAAGAGCGCCCGTGGATATATCCGCTCACCCCACTCCTGCCAATCCACTCCATCTGCAGGTTGCCGTATAGTGGTGATGGCTGTCCAGACAGCTTGGGTTTCACATTCTTTTCCCAGGCCTATAATTGCTGGGAAGGGGCGTACATTGTCTTTTTCTCAACGGGGCAATCATGGCAGTTCACACGCAAGGTGTTGAGCCACAGGCTGGAAAGAGCTGCCCTCCACAATCCTCCCTCTAAACTATCCCGTACCAACTGCACCGAACGTCTTACATGACAGTGTGTCTGCTTTTGATATTCTGCTATCTGCCCAACTCTAAATCTGATTTTTACTTTGCTTTATGTTTCTTTAGTAAAACCTTTGAAATAAGAGCAGCTAAAAACAAAACAAAACAAAAAACAATGTATTATCTCAATGTTCATCTTCCATATTTAAAAATGTAAAAATGGTTGAGAATCAGTTAGATACACCACAGTCACTTCTTTATGACATTTAAATTCACTTTATTTGAAAACCACTGACATTAAAAACGCACACACAGCATCTCCTTGTGTTTTCCTTCTCCCCGAGGCCTTCCATGGACAGGAATAGAAGGCGTTATGACAGTCTTATGACAGGTTGGTGCTCACTGAAAGACAGAGTCTGATTGTTAGCCGCTGGAGGCCCGTACATATTCAGAATTCCGGCAGGGACCGTAATATGCTCCTTTTTTTCATTTTTCCCTAACTGTGGTTCTGAGAAGCGCTCTGAGTCTTGTGAACGCCAGCTCCTACAAAGACGCGCTTGTACTGAGTCACGCACCCCAGTCGCCCAGCTAAACACACTCACACTCGTACAGATAGATACACAGCCATAAATCTGTGAGCACATTCTTGTGAAATGGTCAGGGTGGCATGTTTCAATCCTGGGTTTGCGGTTATGGACTTACTGCTCAGTAGCACTCCTGCACAGGCGCGCACACACTCGCAAAGAGTTAAAAATAGTGACTGTGTGTGTTTGTGTTAGTGGATGTAAAGAGCAGTACGTCCCTCCTGTTGACACGGTGGCTTTTTCATCCCACTCTCACTTCTATTATGCGCTCACCTTATGCCCTCGTAAACCTGGAGACCAGCTTCTGCAGCCGCTTCGGTCAAAACACTTTCACTGGTAGCAGGCTGATCAGTAAACAATATTTTGTTTTGGAGTTTTGCAGTATAAATAAAGCTTTAAATCAACTTGAGTAAATATTTACTTTTGGTGGTTATTCATATACTCAGGGGAAAAAAAATGGTTGACCTGAATTTCTGATTACAGTTGGCACTGATTGATCTTTTCCTCTGTGTGTGCGTGCCTGCATGTGCGTTGCAGGGCTGTGCCAAAGTTTATGAAGCGGATCAAGGTGCGCGACTACAAAGATAGGAATGTGTTTGGAGTGCCACTGCAAGTCATCGTCCAGCGGACAGGCCAGCCGCTCCCTCAAGGCATTCAGCAGGCCATGCGTTATTTACGCAGTCAATGTCTCGACCAGGTAACACAAAGATCGCAGATATACACACAAATATTTACTCTTCACAGATCCTATCCAATAAATGTCACTGTAATTACATGCCAAATATTCTGAGAGCCTGTGTCTTAGCCAGAAGCACTGTTTCCGGTTTCTTCAGTAGGAAAGAACTTCTCATTCAGGCACTTGAATTGCATAATATTTCAATTATAGGACATCTGCAATCAGTCAAGTATTCATTCATGTCTTTTTTTTTTTTTTTAACAAGTTACATAAGACGGAGCTGGGAATCGGAAAAAGCCAGATAGGCCACTTAGTCAATGTGTGTATATACATTTTCTGTCTTTTTCTCATCCTCCGTCAGTCATACGCAGAAACAACCAGGCCTGCAGAGAGTCAGCTCCTGGATCAATGTGCACTCATTAAGAAAGAAAAAAAGATAAATTCATATAAATCTGTTATTAGAGGGGAAAAAACAGAAAATAGAATAGTTGCCTTCTTTTCAGAGTGGGACATGGCGCCTCTGTTTGGAAGTATGGACAGTTGTTGGAAAAAATTCCGACTTGTTTTCATCCCAGCAGTGATCTCATGGAGCCCGAAAAGGCCACTAATGAAGTCATATGCCGCACTGAGAACATGAATGCCCTCCGAGCTCTGAGTGTCACAGCGGCTTTTTGTTAATAGTCAACAGGATCTTTTGTGATGTAACCGTATTGACAGTACACTTTGATTTGTGAAGAATTAAAAAAGCGATATTTTATAAACACACCAGCCTCGGGTTTTAATAAGAAACCACAGTTCCAAGGTGACTCATTAGGCTTTTTTTTTTTTTTTTTTTTTCCCCCCCTAGGTGGGTCTCTTCAGGAAATCGGGAGTGAAATCTCGTATCCAAGCTCTTCGTCAGATGAACGAGGCGAGCGGCGCGGACGGCGGAGGCGTCAACTACGAGGGCCAGTCGGCATATGATGTTGCCGACATGCTGAAGCAGTACTTTAGAGACTTACCCGAACCTCTTCTCACAAGCAAGCTGTCTGAGACCTTTCTCCAGATCTATCAGTGTAAGGATCTTACCCAGCTTCCCGTGTGTTGGTGTCGGGGGGGGGGGGGGGCTACACAGCGGGACACATGTGAGAAATCCATCCTTTGACTGCTTACTGTTCAGCTGTTATTGCTGCTTATATTGAGGGAAGGAAAGTTTGGCCTGTGCATGAGGTATGGACCATGAAGCATACAGCATAGTGTGCACAGACACACACACACACACACACACACACAGATATTCTTACATAACACACTTAGGTCAACTCTGATCCCATGATAGCTCATTCTTGGCAGTGGAAAGGGAGCCCCTAAACAACCTCCTTCCTGAATAACCAGCAGATGCTAAAAAAAAGATGACATGATGTGGCATGACAGTGGTGTATTATTTTTGAAAAGGAGCCATGACAAATTCCATCTTCTTCTCCAGACATGCCCAAAGAGCTTCGTCTTCAGGCGGCCCGTGCCGCCGTGCTGCTGCTGCCGGACGAGAACCGAGAGGCGCTGCGGACTCTCCTGTGCCTGCTGAGCGACGTGACGGCCAGCGTGTCCGAGAACCAGATGACTCCCACCAACCTGGCCGTCTGCCTGGCCCCCTCCCTCTTCCACCTCAACACGCTGCGCCGGAAGGAGAGCTCCTCGCCCAGGTGTGTGTCGGAGCGCTCGGCTTTACATCCGTGCCTCTAAAGCGACACAGTTACTGTTATGTAACGGGGACCCGCTTTACGTTTTGAAAACAGGAAAGTGCCACTCCAAAGAAACAAAAGAGCAGGATCAGGACAAGGTAGAAAGGAAAGAGAGAAAAGCTGGAGGAAAAGAGTGAGACACAGGAAATAGGAAGGTTACATAAACACGTTGTCCTAATTAACCCACCAAGAATTGTTTTGACATATATGTAACCCTCCCTTTACAGGCGTAGCCACAGTTTAGACGATGTCCCCTGTCCTTATAGAAATGTTGTGTTTATGTATATATATTTAGAAGCAAGGGGTGGGATAATATTGTATCCGGCTCATGAATGCTACCAACAACCACAGTTAGGTGCATTTCCAGAGGAAGGCTACTGCACTTTGAAGTTTTAAACATTTCCCCTCGTATCTCTTCATCAGTTCATCAGTCTGTAAGTTCATCATATATACTGTAAAACCCTTCATTTGAAACCTGGCTCTGACTATGTTTAGTCTTTAAAGCTTCAAGCAGCAGCTGTTGCCTTTTGATACACCATGACCTGGATGTCTGATCTTCTCAGTTTGTTCATTAGTATATAGCCAACATCCCTTTTTCAATCTTTGTCTTTCCTCTTGCTTATCTTCACATCCTGCCTGATTGATGGATAACTTGTTCTGGTATTTCCCCATCCTACTTTTTCCCTTCAGGGTGATGAACCGGAAACAAACACTGGGAAAGCCAGACCAAAGAGACCTGAATGAGAACCTGGCTGCCACTCACGGCCTGGCGCACATGATCCAGGAGTGCAGGAAACTCTTCAGGGTCAGTGATGAACTATATTAAAGCCCAGTTTTTACCCTTATTGGGAGAAAACCTAGAAATTAAAAGCAGTTTTGACAAACTGGCCATGGTCATGGCAGGGCACCGAAGGTGTATTCAATGACAGTGTCAACGCACGCCCACGAACCTTGTGTCCCAGCGTTTGGTGCTGTAAACAAGCATAGTCCGCGTTACGTAACTCTCTGATCCAGTTCATGCGCCCGTTTGTTCAAGCTCTGTTATGATTACATAAAGTAAATGTGCCAACATGCCTCCTGCTTTGAATGCTTCCGTTGTGCAGAGCAGGAAAGTCATAAATCCACCAATCCATCTCCGTCAATGGGGTACGTTACAGAGCACAAAGACAGCACCTGACTGGATAAACAGGAAATAATCCACAAAATGCAGCTTAGCAGATCCAATTAAAATGACATTCATCTGAAGAGTTGCTCCTGTGCCATCTTTTTTCTGACAGGCAGCGGTAGAAGTGAAAAGGTCACATACAGTGTAAAAACTTTTATTCAATTATCCGAGCGCTTCCTCGTTTCCTGTCGTGGTCCCATCACAGAGCCAAACTCAATTATTTCCTATAACTTAGTTTGTATCTACTGCGGGAGACATCCTGTGAAATGAATGAATGTAATTAGCTCCTGTTGAATCTGTATTTTTTATCTAATGACAATTTCACCCTTTAATAGTGTTACGTCTGTTAAATCTGAAGGATTGTAGCCACAAATACATTGAAAAGGATCACATATACAACTACTGTTATCTAATATCTGTTTCCTATGCATCCATAGGAATTAAGATTAATAAGGATGAAGATATGCGAATGACAAAAATATTTCAATCGTTCTTCTTCCACACAATTCAAGATTTGCAAGCTTGTTTTCCCCCAAATCTGAATAGTGGATTTGAAGTGAAGAACTTGCTCAGTTTTCTCATATCTTCATGCTTCAGCAGTAATGTGGTAAACATATCGGCTGAACATTCTGACCCTCCTCCCCTTTTCCCACAGATCCCAGAAGAGATGAATCGGTGCAGGAACTCCTACGTGGAGCAGGCGCTGCTGCCGCAGCGCTTGGAGGAGCTTGCCGGCGAAGACGCCAATCAAGGAGGCTACAAAGCCTACCTGCAGGACAGCCTGGACACTCTGCTCAAGGAGGCCAAAGACAAGTTCAAAGGCTATGACAGCTGCTCCACGCCTGAACACGCCGAACTTGCCTACAGGAAGGTAAGAGGACAGTTTGGCGCCTTCTTCACAGAATGTTTGGTGAAGAATAGAAAACTTAAATATACCCCATGGTGAAAGTGACGGGCTAAAAACAACAACAACAACAAGAAGGTTCAATGTTGGACGAGAAAATGACAAACCATTTGTCAGTCTGTATTCAAAGTGTAAACGCGAACTGACTCATGAAGCGCACACGCCGTCCCTGCTTCCTGTCTCCTCTTCATGTCCGCCTCTCCTCTAAATACCGAGTGGAAAACCAGCAGTTACGGTTTCCTGTACAGAAACACGTCCATGTGAAAGTAGCCTGGCCCTCGGCTTCTCGTTCCCACCCGAGAACTGGACTCTGTCCCAGAATGACATCAGCCTGACACACACACACACACACACACACACACACACACACACACAAACATGGGCCTTGAAATTATCCCAGGCCTACATTTCCTGTGTCTCGTGTGCAAGAGGCCAGCGGGAGGTTATCTTTTCCCCCAGTTTGAGAGTCACAAGGCGTAGAATGCGTCCTCTTTATCATCTCATGGCGAAGTGAAGCAGCTGACTCCGCTGAAGGCCAGTGGATGGTTTCTGAAACACAAGTGTTTGAGTGTTGTGCGTCAACTTACGGCTGGATTGCGACATCTGAATGCTTTAATAATAAATATACGTCTGATTGAATTAGATGTCCCATGGGAAACTTTTATGCACTTACATAACACACTTGAAGTTCCAGTTTTATCTTTTCCGGCCCACTTGAATAAAAAACATAGCGTCCAGCATTAAAAGATATATGACCTTCATTATTTAATGTCTTGCTCCTTGACAAATTGTTATATCATTCACTTGGCTTTTTTTTATTATTATTATTATGAAACAGTAGTGCTGTAAACAATTTAAATTCTCACTTCAAGAGTGTGGACATTTGATTTATGTCATTTTCTCTTTTTCCTGCCATCTTTCTTCCACCAAATATGGACACAAAACGATGCTAAATACTATAAATAGTTAAAAACATTTACATGACAAATCTTGTGGTGTTTTTTTCCTCCAGGTGCATGATGGGTTTCCACTGCGGCAGTGGAAGGTGACCGTGGAGATTCCCGCAAGTCCCGAGGAGGTTCTGACCCGGGTGCTGCGAGAGCAGGGCCACTGGGATGAAGACCTGCTGGAGAGCCGGGTGGTGGAGACCCTTGACGAGAGGACGGAGATCTACCAGTACGTCAGAAACACGATGGCTCCGCATCCCACCAGGGACCACCTCGTGCTCAGGTACGCTGTCTTCATCCTCTCTCCTGTCATTCTCGTGTCATTTTTCTTTTAGGTTGCCATTTTTTTCTAATCCAAACTGTTTTTACTTTCTTTGTTTTTGAACCAGGACGTGGATCACAGACCTGCCAAAGGGAGCCTGTGCTCTGGTGTGTTCATCAGTGGACCACGACGGCGTGTCTGTGGTGGGCGTCCGAGTGAATGTCCTGACTTCACGCTACTTCATTGAGCCCTGTGGAGCCAACAAATCCAGACTCACACACATTTCCAGAATCGACTGCAGGCGAGTAGATTCATTATAGGCCTAATTGCAAAAACAAGACGTTATATTAAGCTGTCACTCTAACACCGTGTATCTTTCTTCTTATTCAGGGGTCGTTTTCCAGAGTGGTACAATAAACTTTATGGACACTTGTGTGCTACGGAGGTGGCGCGGATACGGGACTCCTTCTCAGTGACCATGGACAAATGAGAAAGCGATACTTGGATTCCTGGAACGAATTGATTTGTTCCACCTTAGTCAGCAAGCTTGATGTTTTAAAACCTCTTTTCTCTCACATTTAAATGACAACACCTGAATCCTGGATTGAAGGACTTTTTTCTTTTTTTTTTTGGGGGGGGGGGGTGGGGGTCGGGGGGTCAAAGCGAAAAGGATTGATGTTGGGTTTAATAGTTCTGTTGGGACTCAATTCACAGAAACTTTTATCTGGGCCAGAAGCCACGATGCTGATACTGGACGTGCGGTTTAACTTGATCCAACAGATGGTTTAGCTTCTGAGAAGCACGGGGGACTCAACATGTGCACAAATATGTAACTGTGTGTGTCTGTGTGTGTGCGTGAGTGCGTGCTTGCAAAGCAACAAATGGTCAATATATATATATAGATATGTCATACTGGTTCTCAGTTACCAAATAATCTGTACATATAATATTCTCTTCACACAGTTGTGGTCGATGTGTGTCTGGTGTTACCTCTGTCTGTTTTTCTGTTACATCAAAGTACAGGAGGAATAATATACAATATGACGGTAAGCTAACTAATGAGTGAGTGGGTGCAGATAGATGTGAACGTGCTGTTAATATGCAGACTGAGTGGAGACAATAGACAGGATATTGTTAGATGACAGGTGGCTGATAGCATGGAGGGTTTTTTTCTTTCTTTCTTGGCAAAGGCTGGTGGCTGGCTCACCAAACAGAAAGGAGCAATCAAAGAGAAGTCTTTGTTTACTGACAAACAAATAGAGATGTATTGTCTCGTCATTCCTTCGTGAAGAATTTAATCCGTCTCGCCTCAGTGTGTCAGGAGCTTTATTTAAAAAGTTGTTTGTTCTTGAACATTTGCAGGCAGAATAGATTTCCATGAGAGTGATGAGCATTGTGCCAAAATCCTTATAATCACTGACTTCAACAGTACGAGAGATGATGAGAAGCTCACAGGGAGACACTAAAACCCAACACCAATAATTCTAATGGGCCAGAAAGGAATGAATGAATGGATTCAGAAAGAAGTAGGTTTTTCTCACTCATTCACAAGTTAGAGGTTGTTTTGGTCAGAGCACTGCATGAAAGATGGTTTTTAAAGTTGTTTTAGGCCTGAATTCACCTATATGTTGAAAAAAAAAAACCTAAAATACAGATTTTATAGTTGTTTTCATGCATACAAAAACAGAAAACTTGGATCACTGCTCAAACAGAACCTCCTGATAGTCTGAAAGAAACGATGAACACAGAGAAAACAACAGGTCCTTTTATAAAGGTGGACATTTTACAGGTTTTACTGTAAAGAAGAGTGAAGATTGAATGTGTGGTTTTAAAGGAAGGAAAAGTATCTTTGGGTAAGCTTCTTTCTCTGTTTCACTTGTCAGTGTTCAAAAGCAGAAGTTCTACATCTGGGTCCTCATCATAGTGGATCTTTTATTCATCCATTCATCACGCTCACACTTCAGTCTGAGGATGTGCTTTGTTCATGTTGCGTTGTGTGATTAATTCACTAAGCCATTGTTCATATCATGAGTGTTTGTACTTTTAACTGTGTCTCTGCCAAATAATAACCCATGACAATGACAGTTAATTTAAAGCAAATATTTATACCTCAGATATGTTTGTTTTGTATCATACCATTTTATTTTATTGTACATGTTAAACTTTGTGTTACAGAAATGAAACAAATGTTTATCTTTTTTTTATTATTAATATTATTTCTGTACAGGTTAATCAAAGTGCACTATTAAATGTATTAAAATAAAACTGTGTGTTTGTGTTTTGTAATAACGGGTGCACAGCCCACACTGAATATTCAGCTCATAAGGTTGTGGCTTTTGTTCTTCCTTTTCTTTTCAAATCCCTCTTAATCTTCACCGTCACTTGTTTACTCTTCGGTTTGTTCCAAGTAATTACGCCCTCCCAGAGCCACGGCCTCTCTGGATTTCCATCGTCACTTCCCCTCATCGTCATATCTGCATCTCGCCTTCATTCCTCACCAATAAATTCCATGATTGGACCGGAGAGGCCTGGTAGATTGTGATCTCCTTTTCTTGTTTCTTACATAACAGTTTCATATAGCCGAAGACAATGGGGTCTGTTGTAACCACAGCTGGCATGGCCAGACAGGGCAGGCTCGACATGGGGGAGAGCAGTCATGCAGCAAAGGGAAAAGGGGGGTCCAGGAGTCAGAGCGCAGGCTAATGGGACCCCTTTATGCTTTTAATCGCTCGGCAAAGTGAGAAGGAGCCGTCTTTAGCGGGAAGGCGCGTCTTTCCCACGTGCTGTACTCGTCCTGTTCTTTTATCCAAACATTAGTGTTATTATGATCCCTATAGCAGGGCCGTGTGTGTGTTTCCAAAACTCAAGGACGAGTACTTTCCATAGTCATACAGCGTGACAGCTGAAACAAGTGTTGACTTGACTGTGAAAAGCACCGAGCCTGTACGGCGCATTTACGTTTCTTGCTGGCATACTTGCTCACCTCTTTTTTTTTCTTTTTTTTCTTTTGGACCCAAACCCTTTCCTCTGCTGGAGTGTGACACTGAGATTAAGCAGAGCCTCCCGAATGAATACAGACGAAACCTAATACCTACGCATGTGCTGGCCTTTCGAATCATCACGTACATTCAACAGATTCGTCTCCACTCTTTCTTTCAATAACATAAACCTGAAGACAGTGTTCTTTATATTTTTAGCTGTTCTTTTCCAACGTTTGTGTGGATGGTTCAGCTGTGGTCGTGGTGCGGGAAAAGATAACTTTATGTCATCATCTTATTGGGAGTCGATGTCAAATAAGTCTGGAAAAGAACTCCTCGCATCTACTGAGTCTCCCAGAGCAATGGAGCTAATTAAGGGTGAATACGGGACACACACCGGACAGGTCACCAGCTCATCACAGGGAAAACACAGAGACAGATACCACACACACACTCTTAATCACATCTACAGGGAGTTGTAGAGCTGTATCACTCACTTTTTTGGACTTGAAAACCCCAAAACACAATATGATGACATGCAAACTTTTCCCTTTAAACCCAACCTGGACTTCAGCTGCGAGCTGCTCTCAGGTGAGAATTCTCACCACGACTTCACTGTGCTGCAAAACATACATAAATGGATACAAGAGTAAATCGTGTCTTGATTTGCTTTGGTTAGCTATAGTGAGAGCAAGTATTTCGTAAATTAATGTGAGTTAATGTCCTCTGAGGTCATGGAATTTTTTGTGTGTGTATGTTAGCCCACACACTTCAAACGCTGGTATGTTTTTGCACGTACTTGTGTGTGTGTTTTTCCTGAGAACCCAACACCTCGGAGAGATTATGCAGAGACAGATAAGGCTGAACAAGAGTCAGCAGCGGAGCTGCATTCCTGCTCCCTGGGTTGAGAATCGAGCACAAGAGTTTTCCCACATTGATAAATGAATATTAATGCGAGCCATCCCCGGTGTGTGTCCTGCCTTGGATTTGACAAGGATTTACCAAAATGCAGTATTTAGTTTGTCATAGGGGAGAGAAAAACTTCATTACATTATCTTTGATCCAATTTTAATTCACATCCTGTTTTTGAGCCGAGAACTCAATTTGTGTTGTCCTTCGGAAGCAGAAAGCATCAGCCTGACAGCCCCCGTCTTTAAGATAAATGACAATAGTTGCAGCCCTGACAGAAGGCAGACTCTGTAATTGCATAACATCACAATGCATATTCTAGCATTTACCTGTGCACAGTCATTTGTCTCCATTACACAACTGACAGGCCTGTCTGATGCTCAAGGGCTAACCTGCTTTAGCGTCTTGTTTATCGCTTCATATTTTGCAGGGAAAGCAGAAGCTCCCCCCCTTTCCCCCAACATCCATGAAAAGAAATCCCACAGACCTGCCAAATAGCAGAAAGGAACCGTGGGTCATGGATGTCTGTGTGAACTGGATTGCTCCGATTGAGCACTTGCAGGACTGTTGTGGCAACAGAGGTGGTATGTCATCGCGATAAGACCGTATTTTAAGAGTCAACATGGAAAAGAATGAACGTTAAGTCACATAATATTTCAGCGGTTGACCTCATACCATTCCTCAACGTATCTCCACGTTTCAGCAATTCCAGAGGTGAGAGCGGAAGTTTGTGAGCAGTGAAAAAGATATCAGTTTGGACACTTGTGTATGTAAACATGACATATTAGTGCTTCGGTTTTATACAGATTTTACAAAGATCAAGATGTGTACAATCTACT
This sequence comes from Salarias fasciatus, assembly GCF_902148845.1. NCBI lineage: Eukaryota > Metazoa > Chordata > Actinopteri > Blenniiformes > Blenniidae > Salarias > Salarias fasciatus. The sequence continues at coordinate 16,469,169 of NC_043750.1, read as the reverse complement.
ACAATCATGTAAATTACAGTAAAGACTCCAGCTAACTACCGGCGGGGGCAGGTTACACCCTGGACAGGTCACCCCAGGTCAAACACAGAGACAGACAACCACACACACTCACACTCACAGTCACACCGAGACACAATTTAGAGTCACCAATCAGCCTCACGTGCGCGCTATTGGACTGTGAGGGGAAACTAGAATGTTCAATAGAAGCTGAAGGTTTGGGACACATGAGCAGCTGTGGTCCTGAACTGAGTCCAGCCAAACGCCAGGTGTCACTAAACAATCCGCAAGTCTTTCATAGCTCAACACTGCCCCCTAAAGGCTTTTTAGTGTACATGGTTTTCCGTCCACCAACACTTTTTTTTCTTCACTTTAAATTGTTGTTTCACAAAATATTTTCACTGATCTTCTTCATATCTAAAAGGGATTAAAAAAAAAAAAAACTCGTTTTGATAATAAATGACAACAAAGTAATCACCTCTAATCAGATGATAATCCAAGCTGGAAATAAAAATGTTTGTGAAAATGTTAAGTGGCCAGAGGCGGAGCGTGGGTCTCAGTACAGAGGGGGTGGAGCATTCTCGGGCCCTTATGACAGTAATTTTACCATTCAAACAATACCTCATCCTACCATCAAACAACACACTAATGCTCACTTTTATTGAGCCAAGCAAACCTATATGCCTCAGATAGCAGAATAAAGTCACAAACCAATTCACAAACTTGCTCTGAAGAACAAATACACATATGCACGTACACACGCACGCACACATACACACAAATGCAGCCTGACAGCTGTCAATCTCCGAGCGTCCGCTGTCCATGGTGCTGAAAGTTCAGATAAAACGTCACGGGCTACGTCTGTACCATCCAGCTTAAATATAAAATGAACACAGGTGGTCTAAAATTACACAATCTATTCAGATAGATATAGACACAGCTATCTATATCTTTTGGAATTCATGTATATTAGAAAAAAATAGAATCGGAGGTTTCTTGTACACAAGGCACATTCAAATAGGCAGGTGTTTCAGACCACGGCATTCTGATAAAGATAATATTTTTGAAGGTTTCACTGACTCACCAGTGGCTCCGATGTTAGCTTTTGGGTAGTACCGCGGCTAGCATAGTGTTTAGCATACTGTTTAACTTCCCTCCAAAGAGTTCAGATCAAGTGCAAAAGAAAAAAACTCGTCAATACCGCACAGCCAATCAGCGCTGGCTTACAGCTCTGACGCATTCATGGACAGTCGTAATGTAAGAATTGGCAAATTGGAGCCCACACTCACATGCGTATACCTTCTCGCACACACTGCACATTGTATTATAATAATTTATTTACGAGTAAATGTGAACACATCACATGAAACGGGGCCCTATGACCTTGTGGGCCCTGGGGCGACCGCCCCCTTGCCCCCACTCTGGCTCTGCAACAGTGAGTGGCTCCTAACTTTTTGGTAGGCCATAGCCACAGTGACTGATGAATTAAAAAAAAAAAAAAAAAAAAAAAAGTTACTATTGTCACTATTGAGTCCTGAATATCTACGATTTTTTTTTTTTTTTTTTTTTTTTTTTTTTTTTTGCTTCTTTGCTTGTTTCCTCACACGCAAAAGAATTATTCACCTATCTCACCAATAGTGGCTTGCAGGTCAAGTGCAGATCTCCATATTCATCCTTTCTGGCCCACAAGCACAAGACAGTTTGTTAAAAATAATAATAGTAATAATAAAGGTCTTAAGGAAGATGTGGGGACAAATATCATTTTAACCACTTTTGAATATAAATGGTAACTACTGCTCAAATCACTGCCTGCATGTTGGTTCAATAGATCCGATTTAAACAAATAATATTACTCATTTGCTTTAAATAAGCAGCCATAATTGCCATCCAGCTTTGTTTATTCGTTCACAAATTATTCCTTTGTAAGTGATAATTTTCTGGCCCTATCAATGATCAGAGTGTTCTAATTACGACCTATATATTCACATCATACAATATGAGAGTTATAGTTTTCTTTTTGAACAGAAAACAAAAAATTACATTGGCCGCTAGAGAGCAGTGTGCCCTCACAATCGTCAAGGCCCCACAGCTAAAGGACTGCCTAATATCATATCGGCAACAACACTACATAAGGACCTTCCAAGAACAGAAAATGCAACAACTTCCCAAGAAGTTCCGTGAACCTATTGTTACACTCACCCAAGGTGATGAATCAATGGCTGGCCACTTGCTTAAGTAAACACAGCTGTGAGGAGTTTGAAAAGGCCTCAAGCCATCTCTTAAGCTTTGAAATGCAGGCATGTGTATATTCACAGATCTAAGTGTTTATTTATATATTTATGTGTTTCACTGGAAATCAATAAACATTTAAAAGTTAGCAGGTTTAAAAATAAGCTTCTCTCTCTCACTCTCTCTCTTTAGTATTAACTGTAGGCCAAAGATCCAGTATGCATGACTGCATTCATATGGATGCATGTGATCCATGAGGAGTTGATCAAAGACTATACAGACAAGCAACAGCTGTTTTGCACTGAAGAGATACAAATACTGTAGCTGGTCAGCTGCAACTCATGTGTGACCCAATTACCTTCAGGTAAGAATAGATGTCTCTTTCCATGTTTGCTCCAAGTTCAGAACACAGTTCTATTTGAAATGTAGGTGGGACATATGGCACAATTCACCCTGGTTGCAAAACTCATGTATCTCTGTGCAGATATATACCTGAAAGCCTTTCCTCCTATCTTATGCCAAGTTTTAAGAAATCACAATCTTACTGACTCACAACCTTAAGAAGAAATTTGCCCTTCTGCTCCTCTGTGTGTTTTGTGTCACCTTTACAAAAATGGTGCTGTGTGGATCATTTTTAGTGACCTCCTAATCTTATTTCTGTCCCATAAAGTTTTGAATCGTCTTGAATATAAATACATATCAGATTTATTTGATAAATAGATATAGTATCCAGACCCCTGAAGTCCTCATGAGGAGGCTTATTTGGTGTTTTTGGTTTGCTCCTCAGCTGTGGAACAAGCTTTCTGAACACCTGAGGACTGCTGACACAATCTCCTCTTTTGAATCAGGCCTGAAAACATTATTTACTCAGGCGTTCCATCAACCAACAGATTTTACTTACTCTATTATTCTTATCTTAATAAAGCTTTTAAGACATTTGTTCTCCTTTTTATGACCTTCTTAATCCGCCTTTTTAATCTTAATCGTTCAAGATTAAGATTAATCACCTCTTAATGTTCTTCTTTTGTTCCTCCTGAAGCACTGATTTATTGCCTCTGAATTGTGCTCTATAAGTAAATTTGCCTCTTTTTTGCCTTAACTTAAATTAGTTTGACAGTTCTCTGGTGAGCTATGGCTGAAAGTAAATTTAATGTATATTTCTGATGACAGAATGTTAAATTTCATGAGCCTTTCCACGACTATACAGATGTGTTACGTGACCCACTATTGAACGATCCACCCCTTTACATATCAACAAAACCCACAGCAATTGAATTTATTTCCTGAAATAACGTAATGCTCTTGGATGATTTTTACAGTATGATAGATAAAAAAAAAACAGTTATGGAAGATCAAATAAATTACGTAAAATTGAAAGTTGGAGGGATTACAAAATCGCGTTACACAAGCAGCACTGAATGTGACTTCTGGGAAAAACTCCGCGCACTTTTCAAGAGCTGCTGCTGCTGCTGTTAATCACCGAGATGACCGAAGCTGGAGAGACGACGGTGTTAATGTGTGAGTTAACTGGAGGGTGAATTTGGTATGAGCGCAGGGGAAGTTTAAAGTAGACTTGAACTGTGTCGCAGTCACTTCTGACAGTCAACTTGACTGCGTCTCTTCCGCGGTTACGAAACTTTCCAGCACGGGGTTTTGTAACTGAGGCGTCCCGACCAATCAGAGCACGAGTGTGGGCGTCACGTGATAGCGTTTCTTTTACGTAACGGACGAGTCTCCACGGGAAAGTCCTCTCACTACTGCTGTCAAGGACCACGGCAGCTACAGAAATGTATAGAAACGCCAACAAAAGAAACCCCGCAGCTTCATAACATTATTCCCGCCCTGGTGTTTGATAATGTCACTGCAGTCGCAGGTGGAGGAGAGGCCGGAGGAGAGACGCGCCTTCTTCATCGGAGCTGACTGGGACAATGTCTCCGAGGAGGAAGAGGAGGACCACCATCAACTCATACTACACAAAGCCAACGCTCTAGCGTCCCAGAACTGCCTCAAAGAAGCCATCGACTGGTTTTCTGTTGCTATGCGGTATGAACCCGCGCGACCCGAACAACTGAGCACTTTTGTGGATTGTATCCTGCGCAACTTTAAGAGTAAAGTGAGCGGGCCCGAGGCGTCCCCCGACCGGAGTCGGGACGCCGGGGACGGCTCCGGGGAGCATGTCTTCACCTGCCCCAGCTGCCGCGGCTTCCTGGGAGAAGCGGTGACGGTCGCCTGCGGACACTCGTACTGTAAAAGATGTTTACAACGGAGGCTCTTCTCCAAGTGCAAGCTGTGCGCCGAGCCCGTGTCGGGCGAGGAGAAAGCCAACGTGATTCTGTGCGGACTCTTAGACAAATGGTTCCCGGACGAGCTGAAACAGTCCAAAACCTTAGGGGAGGTGGACGCGCTGTGCAGAAGAAAACGCTACAAAGAAGCCGTGGCGCTAGCCACCGATGTTATCCAGTCAGGTGAGTGGGGTTAGCAGCACACCCTGTCATCCACGTTGTGAGGAGAGAGAGGCGTGTCTGGTGCTTACATGACAGGAATATGCTTGTTTTTTTTAATATTATTATTATTATAGTGTTTGGAAACCATGCACCTTCGCTGGAGCATGATCCTGCGGTTGTCTTTGTTGTCATTGCCCCCTGAGGAGATACGTGGAGTGAGTTCTACTGACCAACATTCAGAAAGCTGCCATCGTTCCTTCTTGTGTTGTCCTGGAGCCAGTGTCCTCCCATTGGCTGCTCGAGACCATGCTTACGAAATGTCACTGCTGCGCATGCGCGCTGGCTGCAGGTTGCATAAGGCAGGTCGTGACACACATTGGGGCAGGTTTTGTAACCTATCAAGAAAGGGAGGGCATTTATATTTTGTAATTGTCATGGTCGTTACAAACCGTGGTTTCATAAATGTTTTTAAACAGGTCTCTCTTTTTGGGTCAGCAAGGGTGGGGGCAGCCTGGAGGTCCACATAGATTTGGTCCAAGGATGCCATTTAGTTTGCATAACAGTATGCATAACAGCATGCAATCAGATGAACTAATTCAGGTTACATATGTGATGGCTGCATATCAATGATATGCAGTGTTGTAGTGTGTGGTGGTGCAGCTGAACAGGATAACTCAGAGTGGGTGATCACATAAGATGTCCTCCTCTGACCTCATCTGAGGCTGCACCCTCCAAATAACCATTTCAAATCGAATTGACGTGGCAAAGAGGCACATGGTGCTTCATAGACTAAAATACAAAGACTGATCACACATCCTCCGAAAAAAATTGAAATAATCAAGATTAGCTTTTCTTATAATTGAATTAATATTGTTCATTATTCTCCACTCTCATCACTTCAGTAAAACTGGGCACTGAAAAACAGTCCTTGATAAAAGCATAGAAAGTACTCCAAGTACCATGCCCTGCCCTTGTGAACTAGAAAGTATAAATACGTCCTGAAATGTCAAGGTGCATTGAGGGTTCAGCCTGTGAGGTGGAGCAGGCCTTGGTTGTTTTCTTGTCTTGTTTTTTTTCTAATTATCAGTCAGATTCCTCTGCAGAAAACCTTCCGTTACTTCATGTTAGGGTAAATAGATGTGGTGAACACGTCATGCCTGCAAATATACTGTCTTGCAGTATGTCAACTAAATTGCTATCTATCAATCTAAATGTGATATAACTTCCAATGTACTCTGCTGTATCCATGTTGACCTTTGTTATGCAAATGTTTGGTTTGGTTCGGTTTGGTTTAGTTGATTTCATTCATTGTAAAGATAAAAGCAATACAAAGCAATTTGAATTTGTTTGAATGAAAGAGGAAGGAAGGAAGAATAAAAAGGGCAGGATACAGTGTGTTACAGATGAACTCAAAGATCCTGAGAGAATTTGAGTTTATCTAACAACGTTTTGTTTGTGTTAATGGGTGAAGAATTTAAGTAATATAAAAACTTGATATTTAGGTATTAGTGTTTTCTTTCATCCTATGAAAGACCTCACACTGACTTGTTCAAAAGTATTGAAGACCATATATTTATTGTCGGTATGATATCCTTTCACACCATTGATTGATTTTGAACTTGTTCCTCAGCTGTAACTCTGATAAGTAAGAATTGGTGCTAAAAGTTAGATAAAGTAATGGCAAAAGCATTGTATTGCTTGCTCCAACTTCCACATGTATCAACAACAAACAGTAAACCAGTTGTGAAAGTAAAAAAAAAAAAACTAATGATACTCTCACTATGTGTTGCACAACTGCCGGTATCTGCGTCAACCTGTTAGCATTTTTTCGGAGCCTTCCAGAAGCTTCCTGGTTCTGCCTGACTAGCACTGTACATCATGTTCTGACCCGAAAGGCTGCCACTTGACAGTGAGCCAAAGATGTGGACTGCTAGTGATGCAGTCACACCACCTGCTTGTGACAGTGCTTTTCCACAGTGGTGCACACGGCTCAAGAAGCACTGAAATATCTAGATAGCCTCGTGCATTTCATCGATATTGTTATCAAATCGGCGGTGGTGTGTTTGCATTAGGATGTGTCTTGCATTGAAAGAAAAAGAATCCACTCCCTTATTTGTGTCAGTAAAAAGCGTTACATCATGAGGATTCATTGTATGCAGTACGCTGAGAAATTTGAACTTCACTATGAAAGCAAAGCTGATAAAACTGTTGATGTAATGTAGTCTTTGTACTGATGTTATGAGTCAGTCATGTGTGCATGACAGATGGCTTCAGAGGGATGGTGACTGAAGGAGTGGATCATCATGTCTGAGTTTGAAATTGTCTGCATCCCTAAAAATGCATACATATATACATTTTCTGGCAACTGTTCCGATAAAAGATGACAAAAGGAAAAAAAGTATAATTCAACGACTTGTATGAAAGGACTAGCTGTTCACTTTTAAAGTACATAGTAGAGTTTGTGATTTGAAATAAACATAAAAATCCACTGACAAGTTGCTGCTCTTTAAAACTTGAGCTGCTTGTGGAGAGGTGATGCACACAGTTGTTATCTGATGTGTGGCTGGGATGTGGTTGTGTAATGTATGACCTACAGGATATTCTTTATGCTTAGATAAACAGTACCTGTCTGTGCTGTTACAAAAGGCTTCAGGTCGGGCCTAATTACAATTTAATGTCTGGGTTGGCTTCTTCTGTTATGTAAGCTAGCAGAACTTGCACGGCCTGCCTACTTTCCAGAGCTGAAAGGAAAATCTTGATATGTAAAGTGTTGTTGTTGTCAGTGACAATTATTTTATGCCTGTCCTTTCCCTCGCTGTCCCTTCAGATTCCGATACAACCATGGCGGCGCGACTGTCTCGGGCGGAAGCGTACACGGCTCTCAAACAATACCGTCTGGCTTTGGAGGACACCGAGTATGGTTCCAGTTCTGGCTACTCTGCTGAAGTAAGTCACACAGTCATGCAAACATAGTAAGCAATAAACTTTACTGCAGTTTCCATGTCAGAGTCATGTAGCGGTTTGTGCGGTTGACCCAGAATTACACTTTTGGACCAAACAATCAAATCACTTACAAACTAATCAACTTAGCATTAAAGCATTTGTTTGTAATTCCACCAGAGTCTCTGCCAGTCACATCGTCGGTGCCCAAGTGAAGGCGGCTTTGCCAGACTTGGTCTGCTGACACAATTGCTTTTTACTCACTGGGATCTGGCATGCGTTCAGCTGTAGGTAGTTTCCTGTGATATGTTGGTCAGCCAGACACTTCCAAGAAAGGTTTATTTTAAGACTGCTCCCCTTGGATCTACACGCAGCACCCTGTTTGTTGTGTCACTGGATTACCATTAGAAGTGAATGATTAGTGAATTGTAGGTCAGTTTAGCGTCGCTACAAACTTATTCCGTCATTCACTTGTTTTCTTTGTTGTTTTGTTCAAAGGTTTTACTTTTGAGACGGCCTGTATTTTGGGCTGGAAGGAAACGTTTGTTTATAGCTTTGTAACAGAAACTTCAGTGATGTGTAAACGTTTTTAAGGTAGTGAGGAAAAGTGCAATGATTAAGGTCAAAGCTGTTGATGACTATTACATCATGAACAGGAAACCGAACGACTGTGTTGAGGCAGAGGGTATAACATGCACCGGTGATTTATTCTCTAACTAAAATGTTGCTTCAATCTGTTGATTTGTTATTATTGACAAAATTTTAAAAGAACGACTGGCAGCTATTTCAGACTTTTGATTGACCGCTACTTTCAATTAGTTTGTCTTTTATTAAGTATGACTTTGTTTTCCTATATTTTGGAATTATCGTTTTATTATCTTTCTGCTTCATCAGGCTTTGCGCGTGAAGCGATATGTTACATTACATTATTGTTCAGAATACTCTACTGAAATGCGTATGAAGTTCAACCTGAAATCTTCATATAAATATGAAAAAACAACCCATCTTGCGTTTAAGCTCTATTATGTAACTTTAAAATGTTAATTAAGATTTCTATAGATAATATGTACAAATTATTGATTTCCTGCCAGCAGCAGCAGCCTTGTTTATAAAGTGGAAAGATGTTTGTGTGCACACAGATACTTACACAGTGGCTGTAGAGAGTAATCGGGAGAGAAGACACTTAAAGTAACCATCAATGCTGAAGTAGAAGTTTAACAGCAGCCTCTCCTCTTTGCCCTTACAGGCTCTGTTCAGGAAAGCGATGGTGCTGCATGAGATGGGTCAAGTGGACGAGTCTCTCCAAGCCTTCCTCCACTGTCTGGCTGTAAACGAGGACTTCCCCTGCGCTAAAAGACAAGTGGAAAAGGTGAGGGACTTGAGAGTCATGATTCATCTGCTGGCAGTTTGAAAAAAAGAAATATTGCTTTCGGTCATCTCACTGAACTGAGAGAGTGTCAGTTAAGGTCACATCATTCTTCTTGGAGGCCTTGTAAGTTACGTGCTCGATTGTGTTTGTACTTTAAGACTTTAAGGATTCAAGGTACATGAGCATCTTAGTAGTAATATTACTTATACTGAAATGAAGTGGAAATACTAATCAACAATGCTTTTATGTTGATGTCAAATCCAACAAACATTTTTCACTTTAATAGCTCGAAGGCGAAGCTGATTCGATGAACAACAGTTATGTGTTTTAAAAACAGTTGAGGAAAATGACTGAAGCTCTTATTCAGTGATCAGGAAAGCTGTTGCCGTTGCTTTCTTTCTTTCAAATACACACATGATTTAGGGAAACTGAAATTTGCTCTGTTTGTCTACCTTCTCAGAATAAAACATAATTCATTTTCTGTCTCTTTCAACGGTCATATGTCACGGAGTTACGTAAGATGTTGTTGGACCAGATCTTGTGACTCTCTAATAAGTGATGCTAACCGCATTACGGGGACAGCACATCAATGCAGTTACATAAATCACACGCACTTAAACAATAAATGGATCACGCACATTTACATAATTTTACAATACACACCTATTACAAAAGTTTGGTGTTTTGCAACTGAATATATAATACTTTCACTCGGGGAATAAAGTGGATAATTGCTTTGGCAGCTTATCTAAATTCCTTATCCTTCTCATTTCAAAAGGAACTATTCAGCTCAGACATTTAGCAGAAAGGATGCGTCGGTAAAGCTCAAGTTTGTGCCTCCTGCAATGATCTCTCTGAGTGTTACCAACCCTGTACATTCTAAAATAATTCAAACAGCAGCATCAAGATCACATCCAGCCATCCATCCAGCCACTGAGCCAACTTGTCAGGAGAATACAACACACAAACATGCAAACTCTGCACGGAGAAGCCTCGAGCACCAGCTCAAACCATGGATCTTCTCACTGGGAGTGAGAATGCTTAATCACCACTCCACCGCCCGACCCGTTTATGTGATGACAAAGCATTGAAAAGACTGGCATATGATTAGACTTGCTGGGAAGGAAAGATAAATGATGACGCCTGAAATCTTGCATCTTCACGTAACTTGGAATCAATTTCAACAGCTTCACCAGTGATTAAAGACTCAAATTATTTAGAAGCGATTATATAAAATTCATCAAGCTTTTTGAGTCGAGGTCACATTCTGTTCAGTCCATTAAGTTCAGTTCTGAAGTTTGTAAATGTTCAGAGTAGTTTGCTAGTGCCTTCACTTGGCATCTGGTTTGTTCCTGGTTATGGTTATAGTAAAACTGGATTGTTCTAATGTGTTCCGCTCACGGCAAACTCTGTGTGTTGCATCTTGAAATCTGTTCAAATCCACTCAAATGACAAACTAAACACCTTCTACAGATCCTGTGTGACTTGCTGTCCCCGGCTGATAAGAACGTCAAGGTCGGCCTGAGGGAAACGACTCATAACACGCTGCCGCACCTGCGCAGCAAAACCATCGCTGCTGATGCTCAAGCTGAACCACCGAGCCCAGTCCAAAGACAACACCAACACCAGGCCCGCGCCGCCTCTGCACACCATCTGGAAAACCAAGAGGTACCGGCACATCGAATCATGACTCACAGCTAATGAGTACATTCAGAGCAGATGTTGCATCACCGGTCGAGGAACTGTCATCATCCTCTCACCCTTCATCTTCTGTCATTTATCCAGAAACGCTGGGAAAGTCTGGAGCGTCCCGGTCTGAGTCGAGCTCATTCACTGCGAGTGCATGGCTATAGCTTTTGTGAAGAGGGACTAAAGAGAGTTTGTTCTGCACCTCAACTGGGAGACCAGGAGAAGGGGAGTCTGCTGAAGAGGAAGTTGTCAGTGTCGGACATAGAGCCCTGCGTTGTGGACAATGGAAGTAGCAAACATAAAAAACAAGGTATGTTATAGTATCACTGTTGTAACAGTGTGTTAATTACTACTTTTTGCCTCTTTTTAACTCAAATCTGATCTCTTCTGCTAATTATGTTATAGCAGTGTATGTGTAACACTAACACCTTCTTCCCGACTCTGCTCAGGTTTGACAGCAGGCTCCAAACAGCAGATAACCAAAGCTAAAAACTGTAGAAGTGTTCCTGAGCATCAGCTGGACCCAAACGACCTGGAGTGCTCTCTGTGCATGAGGTGAGGACACACTGATGCGCTACTGTAAATCAGACCAAACAGGCAGACTGCAGAGCAACCTGCTGATCTTTCCACATCTCTGACTGAACTCAGATTGTTTTATGAGCCTGTGACGACACCGTGCGGCCACACCTTCTGTAAAAACTGCCTGGAACGGTGCTTGGATCATACGCCCCAGTGTCCCCTCTGTAAAGAGAGTCTGAAAGAGGTAAGAGACCAGCCTTTAAAGTAAGCATATTTTCTTTTCATTCTGTTGTAACCAATGATGCATATTTTTCTCTTTCCAGTATCTGGCATGTAGGAAATACATGGTGACATCGGTCTTGGACACGCTAATCAAACAGTATTTGAGTCAGGAGTATGCAGAGAGGACTAAAACACACCTGGAAGAGACCAGAGAGCTTTCTGAGTAAGCAGTCCCGTCTATTCTTGTTTATATTTACCCACGAATGTCAAGGTTCAATTGTCTAAGCAGCCTCTCTCTTTGCTTCCTCCCTCCACAGCCTGACCAAGAATGTGCCTATCTTTGTGTGTACCATGGCTTACCCCACTGTGCCTTGTCCGCTGCACGTCTTCGAGCCCCGCTATCGCCTCATGATCCGCCGCTGCATGGAAACTGGCACGCGGCAGTTTGGAATGTGCATCAATGATCCACAGAAAGGGTAAGCAACACATGCAGAATGTTTATGTGTGTGTAAATTACGCAGCATGAGTCAGTAGTCAGGAAAGTTGTCTGCAGTCTTCGTGGATTTTCTATGTACGTCAACAGCCTGTTCACTGGAGCAACCTGCAGTAACCTCATGGTCTGAAATAAACCGTCGTTTGCCTCCCTGCAGATTTGCAGACTACGGCTGTATGCTGATCATCAGGAGTGTCCATTTCCTTCCCGATGGACGTTCAGTCGTGGACACTATTGGAGGAAAGCGCTTCCGTGTCCTGTCTCGGGGAATGAAAGACGGTTACAGCACTGCTGACATTGAACACTTGGAGGACACGAGGGTAAGACAAGCTCAGATGAGATGTTACCAGCTTTCTTCCTGAAGCTGTTCCTCAATCAGGCCAGAGGTTTAGATCTATTAACGGGTCAATTTCTGCCTGATAGGTGGAGGACAGAGAAGAACAAGAGAGACTTCAAGAGCTGCATGACGAAGTGTATGAACAGGCCCGGGTCTGGTTCCAGAACCTCAAGATCCGCTTCCACAACCAGATCCTGCAGCACTTTGGACCAATGCCAGAGCGAGAACCTGACATCCAGGTACGACTCAGACACAGTGTGTCTCACATTTCATGATCTAATAAACCCTGACCAATCTCCGCTCATTTGGCAGCTAATCTGTATCCTGACGAAGCTTGTTGAGTGAAAAGATATGTTTGTTTGGATTAAACCGCAGAGCTTGCTGTGGCCCTTCTGTGTTTACTGTTGTAAACAGAATGCAGTTTTTTCAATTCGTAGTGTGCGAGACTTTCCTGATATACTGGAACTCTCTGGTGTGGTAATGACCTCAAGGTTTGAGGTTATTATTCATGCAAAACTACACCTAATGATAAATCTGTTGTATCGGATCACAGTAGATTGTAAAAGTGTGCCTCATACAGCAGCTGGTTCGCTTGTCTCGCAGTTCAGTGGGATTTAAGTTGATAGTTTGAGCTCTGGGAGAAATGAGTCATTTTATAATATCTGTTGAACTCAAATAAACAAAGATTAAATTTCCACACAGCAAGTTTCTACTACTGAACATTGCCAGGATTTTTAGGCAGTGGAGAAAGGAAAAGGGCCGTAATTGCATCTTATGCATATGCTGGAATTATTCCGTCCTCTCCCCAAAGACTGAGAAGACATGTGCCCTCCTCAACTGACCCATGTACCGAATGGTCCTCCCGTCAGATTGCCTCCATGGTTGTCATTTATTTACCACGTGTTTTCATGATGTGACTAAACAAGCTGGCCGGTCACAGATCTGATAACATTAGAGACGCAATGTGAAGAGAATCTGATCAGCCTGGTTCAACAGTGGTCACACTGGCACATATCTGATACCTATCTGGTTCATTTCCTCATATGAATGAGGCCTGTATCTGACCTGAAAATATCTGAATGGATGCCTCTTTCTCCTGCTTGCTTTATCCAAAAGCAGACCTGACATGTACGATTTAAGAGCAAAAACTCTGAATGGGGTCACATGACGCTGATCGTGTAAATGCAGTCTTAATTGGAGCGTCTCGATTCACCTGCCGAAGAGGCATTAATGCAGCACAGAGTGGAGGTGTGCGCCGCGCCGTGGCTCCAGCCTCCACCCCGAGGCCCGGGAGGGGATTACCACTCTGTTCTTAGGACAACTGCGAGTGGGATCTGTTAACAATATAGGCTAAAGAGCTTAATGGGGGCCTCATACCTAATCCCACTGGCCCTGTTGCGTCAGAGCAGCGTCATGAAAAGAATCCCCAATGCTGCCACGCACACACACAGACACACACACACACACCAAAAAAAAAAAAAAATCATGGCTTTGGTACAGTTATGTAATTTTTAAACATGTCGAACACAGAGCACTACACACATTTTGTTTTCTTAATGGTCCCAACATTTATGTAAAAATGACATAAAGCAGACATCCACCTAAAGTCCTGGGAAGTGGTAAGCACATTTTGTAACCGGCTCAGCCTGTCAGTAATTGGAGGAAAGTGATTTTCTTCAGCTGTGTGGCTGTGATGCAGACATGCATTCCTGTGTGGAGCACTGCGAGTGATCCGCCGTGTTTCATTTCATGTCAGTGCCACGGATCTTCATTTATTATCGATCACGGAACCGAATGTGCTGAAATATTAAACACTGTAGAGGAAGTCAGAAGCAGCTTGGTGCTATTTCAAAGTGATTAAAAAAAAAAAAAAACAACCTATGAATGTATAAGTTATGTGAGCAGATTAGTCTGAAGCGGAGCCGTGGATGAATAGCTTTTCTTCGCGCATAATTTCTTAACACCAAAATGGGGCGGGCAGGAGAACAATGAAGCCTTTGTACTATAAATAGTGACACAAATCTCCGGATGGAGGCTACGCAGGAGCTGTCGACGTATAGATCTCTGGCAAACCTGTTTTTTGTTTGTTTGTTTGTTTGTTTGATTTAGCTAAAAAAGCTTAAAATTCTTTTCCTTTCTCCGTCTCTCCTTCAGGCCACTCCCAATGGTCCAGCCTGCTGCTGGTGGCTGCTGGCCGTCCTGCCCATCGACCCTCGGTACCAGCTCTCGGTCCTGTCCATGACCAGCCTCAAAGAGCGCCTGGTGAAGATCCAGCACATCCTCACCTACCTGCAGAGCATCCCCAGCAACTAGAGCTTCCCAGCAAAATGGCATCTTTCCAACTTCAAAGTGACATTTAAAGGAATCCTCTTTCAGCGTCTCACCAACTTTTGTTTCCACTGCCGGCTCTTCATATTTTACTTTTTCCTGCTACAAGATCGCGCCGTTATTTACCAGAGATACAGCCAAGCCACCTCAGGGAGACTTCCAGTGACACATTTGTTTAGAAATAAGAGACAAATATGGCAACATCTGCTAACATCTGCTCTCGTTCACAATGAAGACAGTTTTTATGAGACCTCGCTGAACGATTGTAGAAAAATCCCAGAAGCAGGTGTATTTTGTTGATGCTGTTGAAGATGACAAACAGCAGTGACTCGTATGTATGGAAAACCGAGGTGAAGAAAATCCAGTTATTTTATTGTATCGTCTGCGTGGTAACACTGGTGAAAGGAGGTTTTTTTTTTCCTTCCTTTCGTCTCGTGGTTGTTTGTTTGCAGGAATGATGAAGAGACTCTGAGACAAAATCCTAAATGCTGAAAGTCCCAAAAAAGTGGTGATGATAAAATGTTAGTAAGAAACTATTTCTAGATAACACGTGAGAGTCCCTTTGAGAATTAACCATAATTGTTATTTATGTGAAGAGATTTATGCAAAACAAAACACAACCAGTGGTTGGTGTGCGTGTGTGTACCCAACACTGTTGAAAGTATTACTCTCATCTGAGCATCAACTTCTCTTCCCGCTTCTCTCACTTCCATCACTGGTTCTCCAGAGTGACCCTCCTATCTATAACAAAAAAAAAGAAAAAGAAAAAATAATCTCCCAATCTGCGTTTCTTCCTAGTTTTTTAAATCTTCCAGTTTCTCATGTATTGTGTTCTTCCCAGGTTAAGTTTAGAGGAACTTGTTGCACTGAAATGTGTTTTCTGAGCATCTCTTCCTGTGACAGCCTCAGGATCAGCCCCCGTCTTCTCGTCTTTGCTCACAGTTAACTTTAAACCGTAAAAAAAATCTTTCTTCCACATGTATGATCTTTGCCCCCATAGGTTGTGCTGGAGTGTGAGGATTTTGCTGTGAAATTGTTGAAAGTTCAGTGGTTTTGTTCTTGTTTTACTTCTCTACTTTTAAACCAAAAATCCAGCGTCCCATTGAAATAACCTTAACCCCTTTTATAAGATCAAACATACAGTTACATTTTTACATTCTGCCCTTGCGTTTGTATCAGAAATTCTGAGCGGGTCTTGCAATATTATGACCAATCAAAACCAGAAATAACAGCATAAATACAACACATGGGCTAGTGTTCCATTCAGAGCTGCTTTGGAGTAGAGGACAGGACCTGTAGCGCTTCAGTTAGAGGACTGCTTTTGCCTTACACCGTATTGCATTGTGGTTTGAAAACCAAAATGCTTTGGCTTGGTTACCATTCCCTTTTTTTTGCCATAGCATGAAGTATGTATTAATTGTATTTTGTCTCTTTTTTTTAGTTAGTTAATGCGACTTTGTCGTCACTCTATTGGTGAGAAATCTGAAAAGAAATAAGTCAAGGTTGTTATATGTAAACCATTTGTACAAAGTTTTTTTTTTTTTTGAGAGAGAGATCTTTTTGCTTTTTGCTCAGATGTTTTAAGTTATCAGTTTTCAATAATAAATGCACTTCTTTTTCAACATCAGTCTCAATGTTCATTTTCTGCCACCAGCCATTTTAACACAAAATCCCTCCAAAACGTTGGTTCAAATGTTCCACATATTTTAATAGCAGTATTTCAACTGGTCGTTTTTAAGTACAATGCAGCAGCAGCGATTTTCAACACTACATTTTGAGGAAACTGGAAGAAAAAAGCGTGCATTTCTGAAGAAAAACAACCAAAAAGTCTCTTAATAATGACAAATACAGTAACTCAGACCAAGACTCTGACTGAGAACGTCAACTTCAAGTATTTATGCATCATTCTCATTGAAAACAAATACTGAGGTATCAGACAAGTGGACATGAAACCCCGCTACCTGGAAATCTGGATCAGCTTTACGTCAATGAATTTGCACATTTTTAAGCCACAAGGGGGAGACAGTGCAGCACAGTATGTGACTAAACATTCAACTGTTTCATAACTCACCTTTTACCTACTGCACTCATTCAACCTCAAGTCTCATTAGAAGACCCCTCCCCAACTAGACCAAGTTTTCTTTTTACAGTGACAACTACACTGTGTCTCAAAAAACAACAAAAGATCACAATGGACGTAAGGACACGTGGATCAAGAGTTTCTGGTTTGTAGCTCATGAATCCAGTGCTGGATGCTTCATCTTGTTCCATCAGAGGTCATCGTGCAGAAAGCATCATAACAAACTCTGCAGGGGGAGACAGAGACAGAGACAGCAGCAGATTCACTGTCTGATAAGAACGAATGATGCCCCAACATCATCAAAACACTGCCAGGGTGCAGCCTCCTCCTCCTTGCTGTTGTTGTTTTTTTTTAACCTTTCTGAAAATATAGTGGAAATCAGCAGCTCTCTTTGGGTGGTGTAATGATGTAGAGCTGCACAATACATGTCGCTGTGACAAAACAAGAAACTCGACGCTGGATTTGAGAACTTATTTCTCCATCAATTCATGTCTTCCTGCCAGCAGGCGACTGTCACTTGTTCCTGAATACCAACGACATTACCGTGGATTCACCTGTCAATCAAAACAGGTATTGACGTGACGTGTCAATGAAAGCCGGCCGCAGATGGCTCAAGGCAGGCCTCACCGAATCCATCCAATCACTCATGTCCTGCATTTCCCGTTGTCTACCTGAAGTGCTTTGCTCTGAAAGACTTCTGATTGCAGGTGTGATTATTGATTCGCTCAGTGCTAAAGCCTAATTCCAGATTAACCCAGTAACACTGACGTCTTCAGGTACTCCTCCTACTTTTATTCTATGTTGCAAAGGAGTGAGCAGAGCGTGCAGCAGCAGCAGCAGCAGCAGCTTCGTCCTCGCCATCCTCACACTTGACTTTGGCCTGTCACAGCCACGGGGATGTTTTCACAGCTCCGGGAGCTGCTGCGGATGCACGCCGGATGGGACATCGGGCACATGTGACTAAAGCTGGACGGACGCACTGAAACGCTGCCCTGCAGGCTAATTGATGATAATGAGGAGCACCTGCCTATTGATCCGTTCTGAGACTGACACGCCTATTCATATGTCCCCAATAATTGTAATTGATTGGGTTGCTGAGACAAGACAAACGGGTTCACAGCCCTGCGCCTGTGTTCTTCTGCGGCTCAATAATCGCAGCGTAACACTCGTGTGGTGTTGATGGCACCGACCCGTGTGTGTGTGTGTGTTTCTTCGTGTGTGTGTGTGTGTGTGTGTGTGTGTGTGATCGCATGCCATTATATTGTTTAGACATGTGAGCAGTAACACATGGTAATGCAATTTCTCCAAAGTCCTTGAGCTGTCCAGGCATGTCACTTCTTGGTGTGCAGCATGTGACAGCCGTCCAGGCGTGTCTATTGATTGGCTTAATGCACTACTGATGAGATTGGATTGACCCTCTCGGCCACCCCACCTTGATTTAACCATGCCTACTTTCCCATCTCACACTTTTCCAATTGAATTTGTTTAGCTTATCCTTTTTGTCGTCTTCATCCACACCTCAATGCGCTCTGGTTCACTCTTGTGATAAACTGAGAGCACACACCCTTTATATATCAGATCGGTTCATACGAATCAGGCCTGACAGCATCTTCATAATGTTGTGTTGTGTTGTGTTGAAAGAGTTTTCTTTCAGTTATTGTCCCGTTACAGTTGTACAGATTTATGAATGTCAGTCGTCTGACCACAGATCCTCCCCAGAAAACCCCTCAACTGCTCACCATCAAAGTCGATGTTGCCGTCTTTGTTGAGGTCAATGTCGCTGAGGATCTCCTCCAGCTCGCCTTTCTTCAGCTTCTCCCCGAGGAGCGTCTTCATGCCCTCTTTCAGCTCATCAAACGTGATCTTCCCATCGCCGTCACAGTCGAACTGAAACGTATTGGGTCAGGGCAGAGCGGTGAGGCGGGACGCAGGCGTGTAGTGGGCAGCCGAAGACAAAAAGAAAAGGGATTGAAAGAGTACGAGGAGCAGCATCGAAAGTGGGAAGGAAGAAGTAGACATGTTTTAAAGATGAAGTCGAAAACGGCTTCAGCTTTAACAGTATGTGGCTATTAGATAGCGGCGTGAGGTCCCTCGGGCTGCCTCACATGGTGCTTTCAGCGAAGATTTTTCAAGTGACTTTGGTTTTGAAAATTAATTCTCATTTGTTCAAAGCACAGACAATGCTCTGGAATTTCAGTTGTCTTTGTCAGGAGGCTAATTCATTGCTCTCCAAAAAAACGGATTCAGCCACCGTGACGGGGGAGTTTTGTAGCCTTTGGCAGCTACGACGATGAATGATATGTTTCTGTGATGAAAACACTGGAAGTCAGTTAATTGGTATAATCTGACCGGAGCGTGTGCGATGCTTTGCAATATTTTCATGGCGAGAGCACATTTTATATCCCCTGTGACGTTTCCATTAGAGAGAGAGAGAGAGAGAGAGAGAGAGGGAGAGAGAGAGAGAGAGAGAGAGAGAGAGAGAGAGAGAGAGAGAGAGAGAGAGAGAGAGAGAGAAAAGCAGCCTAACTAAAAACACGAGGTGAAATTTATCACTCAGATAAATGGATGTCAGGGGCATATTGTACACTCATTAAGAGCACATTATAAGTGCACTTTGTTTTGTGGTAACCATTAAAAACCTGTCACGCTGTAATGAGTTAAAGTGATGAACACAGGTGGTTAAAGCTGCTTACAAATAACATGATACCCTCATTTGTTGTGCTTCATCAGAGACCACCGGGCCTCCGACTCCCGCCTGCCTGATGCCAATAAGCGAAACTAAAGAGACGCCAAATCTCACCGGCATTTCTGGGATGCACAGACGAAGAAATGCCATGGCAGTGACTGGGCTCTGCAAAAACATAATAGATACGCTTCCTCCGCCACTCCAGCTTTAAAGTCGGAAAGATCATCTGCCCAAGTCTTGTTTACAACATTCTAAAGAAAGGTCCTGTTGCCCGACTTCAAAGAGCAGTCCACAGCAGGTTCAGTCCACTTGAAGTGATGCTTCTAAGCCGGTTCTCGCTGGGGACCTCATACCTGTTTGAAGGCGCAGCGCAGCTCCTTCAGCCCGACCATGTGAGCCGTCTCAGCCAGCATCCTCGGCCCCATTAGCTCGCAGAAATCATCAAAGTCTACGTGACCACCCCCTGCAGAAAGCCAGAGGACACACACACACAGACACACACACACACACACACAGACACACACACACACACACACACACACACACACACACACACACACACACACACACACACACACGCAACTCTTACACGGGATGACTAACAAGTGGTTCTGCCTCCCAGTGAGTCTCCGCAGGCATGGTGGTGTGTTTAGATTTCCACCCAACAACAAATGGTTGAAATTCTTCCATCCATCCATCCATCCATCCATCCAGCAATGCAATCTCTGTGCATTCAGCTGTTTGTCCACTGCGCTGTCTCCGACCCAGTTCTGCTCAGTTTGATCTCCATGGTAATTATCAAAACAGACCAATGCAGCAGGATGTCTCGTGTTATTGGTCTGACAAAAGACAGGATTATTTGATAGTGTGGACCAAGACGCTCGGTCTGTTTTCATTATCTAGGCTTTGGTGGATGTGAAAAACTACTCCAATAAAGCCATGTGATCTTTTCTGGTTCCAAAATTTAATAAGTGCTCTTTCTCTCTGGACTTCAGAGAGGTGGGGAATAAAACCACAGCAAAACCAGGATAAAAAGCTCTGTAAATGATGCTGAATCATAAGAGAAACAACTGAAAAAGTATTCTGATAGTTTTACAAGAATTCAAAATACATGGTTCTGAGTTATAGAGGGATTTTTATTCTCGCCTCAAGGTGAGATATGTGCGTTTTTTTTTTTTTTTTTTTGGCTGATTAACTAGACCCTTGTGGAAAAGCAGTTCAGGGAGGAATTGTGAGCCCATCTTGAAGAGTTTTGTGCCTTAAGTGGGTCAGTCTATAATCACAGAGTTGAACAATTCAGCCTAAAGTCTTGGGAGCTTATTTTTGATATTTAATTGATAGTTTAATGGCCGTCTCAGAACAGGAGGGGATGAGTCCACCGCAGAGACTGTACTTTTAGAGAAGAATATCAAAGGCCTAAAATAGCTTAACCATGGAACCAAACGTCACAATTAAACATAGATAACCTTTGGAACATTATGACACGTAAAACAACCACTGAAGGACTTTCACACTTGATATTTTACAAAATATGTCTTTTTCAGCCTCAGTTTGAAGCATCCCTTGATGAGCTTCTCCCCTCTGAGCCCTTCTTATTATTCTACATTGAAGTTGTGGTGTGTAAAAGCTTCAAATCTGAGTCACTCTTTTCATGGCTCCATCTAGAAGTGTGAGTCATTTCAGAGCAGGAGTCCGCATGATGTTTTTTTTTTTTTTCCCCCCAAAGTGCTGGCAGGGCACTCGAGTACGAACGCCTTTCAGAAAAGCTCCGGTGTCGTCACTGGCACCTCTTTCAGGCAGCCAGTCATATTAGCAGCTATACGTTAACAGAAGGGTGACTACGTGGCTCACGGCGAGCTTTCAAGGCTCGCAGCGCTACAACAGGAACACACACCGATTGCAACTTTCTCTCTGCGCCCACACTGACAGGCTTTTTCTGCCTCCGTTCTGATCATTTCTATCAGACGCTGATCATAAAACGGCAGAGATACAGCAGGGACAATTTCTGTTTTTATTCGTATGGAACTGGTTGTCTGGCAGAAAGGCATTTGTGTCACGACTGACGCTTTGCAGAAAAGCAGTTGGACAAAGCAATCACAAGATTTTTTTTCTTTAACAAAAAAGGCCTTGGGCTCTGTACTTTCTCTTCAAAGTGGCTACAGTGGCACATTTCTCGCTGAGAACAATGTTTTCTCATAAATCGCAGTGACACATTTGATATTTAGAGACTGTGATGTTGTGGATAGCACTATAGCCATAAAGTGAACGTCAAATTTGCATGTATTCCCTGTGAGTTTCCTGAATCAATGGCTGAAAGTTGACCAAAGGTGTCTTTCTGTGTTGCATTGCACTGCAGATGTACCTCGTGAAGTCCGTCCATCACTGCTGTATCCTGAACGAGGTGTACCTTTCTGGTCTGGTTCCTGTTTTGTTGTGTCCTTTGATTGTGCCTCTATCCATGCGCTGATTGTTCATGTCCATGGCACCTTGTTCATGCTTGCTTCGGATTTACTTCTGCTGAATTGCCCTCATTGAGATTAATGAAGTTCTTGAGTCCAGATCTCTGATTGCCATGTGATGAGCTGGAGGACGTAACCTGCCTTTCACCCTTGAAAAACTGTAATGAGCTCCAGCCCGAATGAACGTTTTCTGCAAGCTTCAGCAACTTTTGTTTGTCTTGTACAATCACGAACTGTGTCCCTTTACTGAAAGAATAAAAGATATGAATGTGTTTGGTCTCTTTTTCCCAGTTTTCAGTTTTTCTCATCATCTTATCAGAAATTAATTTATTTTTGAGGGACAAAAGGAAAGTCTAATGAACGAGCATTCAGGAGAGGGAACACTCCGGTGTCTGGAGATCACACCTGAATTACACAAACGAACTCCATCCAGTGGGATCTAACTGCTTTATGACGGCGCTCATTATCTGTGTTGTTTTACAGGGATTTCAGCACTGGGTTAGTTTTCTGTGTGCAAATGAAGATTAGGCTGTTTTTCACATTAGCATATGGACCTTCTTCCACAGACATCAGAACTGTCTGTGAGACTGCTCAAAGGAATGTAACATATCTTTAGAAGTTAAAGTTTGAGTCAGGTGACATCTCACCATATCTTTTTGTCTCTTTTTTTTTCCCCCAAAAGAGCTATAAATAGCATGCAGGTAGAGAGATGTATGCTGTTTTGATGTGTGCTTTATTGACAGCCACTGGCTGGTTGATCTTTGGTTCTTTACACCATCATGATGAGAAGAAGATGCTCGTGTACTGAATCTCCCAAAGTATATTTTATATGCAGTCAGCATTTTGCAAAAGCTGAGTCTGGAGAACAAGGACCCAAACTGCATTTCTGGACTGGAATGACATTTAAAGATTGGTTCACGCAATTATGCTTCCAGCCCACATCCAGCTTTTCATTCACAGTTTTAGCTGCTTTGATAGCAGCTCATTTTAATCTGATAATAGATAGAAGACATGGGAAAAATCAAAAGTGCATGTGGCTGATTAATCACAATCAGACATTCTTTCAGATCATCGGTTTATAAAAAATATCCTTAGCTTTTTTCTTGCATCATGTCCCACATAAAAGTCAAGATAGGGCACAAATGAGGTAAATGTATTTGCAGTATGTAAATTGTCATGAAGCCATGCTGTTATCTGAGGAACAATGATAATTGCTATACTAAAATGTTGTGTAACGATTGCACAAATGCAGAACCGTTGTCAGTGAGCCAACTCAGGGACATCAATAGTACAGTATATCGAAGTTCTGTAGTTCCAACCTCATAGGCGTGCAGAACCGAGAACATGGCTGTAGTTGAGTCAGAGTGCACTTTATTGGTTTATTAATACACAAAGATAATCATGCAGTTGCTTTCTTTCCAGACACAGCTCTGTTTAAAAGGCTCATAAATGTTTAAACACCATGGAGGTGTGAAAATAATATTCATCGGATATTCTAATTAAATGTATACAAAATTAAATCTAGGAGCTTATATAATGATTGTTAAAAGTATGAGGGTGGCATGAGTAAGCAGTGATTACATGCAAGAGTGTTTGAGTTTTCATAGACTAATCACACAATTCAAAGACTTGTGTCAATTGTATTGAACAATCGTAAATCCATCCACGCAATAAGACATCTGAAAAAGCAATAAGATAACCTTAACCCAATGATGATGTTCTCAGTTTGTCTGAATCCTTTGAGTTTGCTCAGGTTTTATGTAAAGTCTTGGCAGAAACACTGTTTTTTTTTTTTTTTATTTGCAGGCCTTGCTCCAACACTAGGTAGGTGTTATGGGAACTTTTCCACCAAAGCTTCTGGCAGAGATCCAGACATGAGTTGCGATGATGATTCACTTGAAACTTTCACCAACAACCACACAAATATCCATAGTTTATCATTGAGAAAAGAGCTGCAAACACCGACTCAGTACCGAGAGCACGGAGCGTAAAGTCAGATCTGAACACACAGCGGCAGTGAGACCAATTCACACACCCGGTGGATGATTTATTTTAACAGCGTTGCTGGCCCGAGGGGAGCATTCATCAATACAATGTGATCTATCAATACCCAGAGCTGTTAGGCTACTTATATTGCAGAGCTATTGCCAAGCCATACATTCTCTCCCGGGCGAACTTCGGTCAGATAAAGGCTCAATGAGCCATGCAGGGGAGACCTACATATTGTAGAAATGACAAGTTAACAAGGAAGAGGTATTTTGGTCATTGTTGCTAATGAGGGGGACTCGCTCACTCCTCCTCGAATCGGCCGCTTTGTTCGTCCCTCCACCTGTGACACGAGGGCCATTAATCAGCGGGCTAAAACATCTCGAATGTCCTCAGCCTCAAAGACAAACATCAGATCCTCAAGGACTCAGGAGACGGAAGACAGGCACATAGGTTTGTGCAACATACAGAAATGCGCGCACATTACTCACCCATTTACACCTGCTCATTTTCAGAAAGACCCATCGATCATACACACACGCTTCCAGCGCCGAGAGAGAAAAAAAGAAAGAAAGAAAACCACACACACACACACACACACACACACACACATACACACACACACAGACAAACATGTTGTGCCAGACATATAATTGCTCACATTTCATCTTGATCTGCTGAATGATCTCGATGAGCTCCATCTCGGTCGGCATGTAGCCCATGGTCCTCATGCAGTCTGCTATGTCTTTGTAGTGGATGAAGCCGTCCGCGTCGTAGTCGAATTCCTTGAAGGCCTCTTGCAGCTCTGACAGACACACAAACAAATTACACTGATTGCGACAAACCGTAAAAGTAGGTTAAAATGTTTTTTTTTTTTTTTTCTGAAGAGTCTCACTTACACAAGCACAAACAAATCCAAACACACACTGAATGTTTTTGCACAGATGATTATGTGCAGCGTGGAAACACATAATAACAGCTGCAAGTTAAACTTCCTTTTAAGTTGTGTAATGAACAGAGCTTCAATTAAAACTGAACTTGCAAAAGTTAAGAGGGAAAAACTATTTTTTTTATTATCCTTAAAATTGATTTTGTGCTTTCTGCGTCATTTGCAAACAAGATTTGCCATCCCTGTGAGACTGTGCATCGCTTACGTGAGCATGAGTCATGAAGAGGAGTGGGATTAACCGGCGGAAATACCATTCAGATTGATAAAGCTTTGCATTGACTAGTAATTTATCAAGCGCTACCTATATAATTACACCGTCCACAACATCTCACCGTCGAGCTCCTCTGGCATCAGCTCTCTCTCCTGCGGCACAGAGAGGAGAGAGAGAGACAGAAATAATTACAACACAGTATCGAAACATGGGATGTTATGTCAGGGAGGCTTTAAGAGAGCAAATTCTCCTGAGAAATATCCCAGTGATAATCTGTTTTTGACTACCAAATTAGAAAAACATGCATATGGTGTCAACGCCGCGGCGTGCTGGCACAAAACTCTAATGGGATTTCATTCAGCTTCATGTCCTCCTAATTTGCGAAGTGACACGGTAAAAACACACTCCTACATACTCACACAGTCATGTTTCTATTACTTCAGGAGACATTACGTTTTCCTTTAGTAATAGCCTGGATGCTCGCCACCCCTCGTCACCCCTTCTGGTCTGACCCTTGACCCTTCCTCTTTCCCTTTCACTTGCCCTAAACTTGTTTCTGACCATCAGCCTACCAGATGGCCACCATCAATAAGTACTTTTGAAGGGTTTCAATTCAAATGTAAAATTCACCATAGTTCTCATAAATGCTGGTGTAAATATGCAATCATGCACACACACTACATCTGCAGTGTCCCGAGGGAGACTGAGCATAAGCTCTCTCAGTTGTGCATGGAAATACACACCCACACACGGCTATATGATGGGAAGACGAAGAAACCTTCCACTGATCCACGGAGCTCATACAAACACACACACACACACATACATGCACGCACGTATAAAGTCAACGTGGATACAAACAATGTAACTTGCATTTTATTGCACGTTTAAAAGATCCTGATTCTGTCCTGTTTTGACATTTGCTCTGGATGATCTTTCAACTCCTTTTTTTGGGGGAATTTTCAAAGAAGTGAAGCAAAGCTCGGAGCCAGGAACAAAATCTCCACATTGTCATTAAGCATAATAGAGAACTGTGAAATTTAGGTGAGCTAAGAGCTTAAAATTGCAATATGTCTGGGTACAGTCAGCCAGTTTTTTTTTTTTTTTTTTTTTTTTAACATCCTTTTTTTTGGCAGTCAATAGCAGTACCTTATGAATACATACCCTCAGGCAAAATGAAATGCTTTTCAAAAGAAGGGCCGGAGGTTTGAGAGCTTTGCAATGGTTCATCATGAGCTGCGTTACCAGAAACATGATAGCAATACATCTCACATGCCTTAGTCCTCGTAACAAGTAGCATTATTTCAAATGCACATGTATTTGCATATGTAAAGCTTTAATATTGAAAGCTCACACTGAAATGGAATTAATCATCATGCAAAAGCAACGAGAAGATATCTTTCACAAGAGACTTGTTGTTTAATTTTGAATTAGAGCTTGTGTCTCTGGTATCTCCACTCAGGGGCTTGCTATCCCTCAATAGAAACATCAGCCACAGGGGAAAATAAGAAACATGCAAACTCTGTCATCTTAGCACAGCACAGCTGAGCCTGACACATGCAGATAGTGCCCGGAACAGAGTTGCCATAAGCTTGAGGATATCTATAAGTTCAAAGAAACAAGACTGACACAAAGGCTCATGGATGCCCCGATTACTGCACGCTCAAATGGGCACAGATTTACTCTGGGCTATCTTCTTCTATGGTGAGATGCGGTTAGGAAAAAAAAAAAAACAGACAGTGAGCCTCAACAGAGTTCATGAACAGTAACATGTCGTGTGAGATTACATACATTTACATTACATCACAATAGTTCTATGTATTTTTGCATCACTCATTCTTTTTAATGTTATACCGTTAATTTGGATTTTATCTTTAATTTCCTCTAAAAGCCACAACTCTAAGATGCTGTTAAGGTCATAATAATTTATAGGTTTTTTTCTCCAGTTTTTCGAGTTTGTTGATGTTGTGTTCCTCTTTTGTGAAGTTGGACAGCTGTTCCAGTTGATGTCAGTTAATTCTTCTCTTGAAAATAGCAATTCTGGAAATGACATGGAGCATCAAATCTGCACTGACATGTTTTAGGTTTTATTTGTCCATCAAGTTAAACTGTTTTAGTATTTTTTTCAAGCATGATTGATGATTTTCAGATAGTCTCCCATTTGAGTTCAGCACATCGAATTTAAGAAAAACCCTCCTGAAATATGTAGCATCAATGTTAATGTTATCAGGATGAGACACCTTTGACATAAAGTACAATAAATTTATTATCAAACAAAATATAAAAAAACAGCACTAACTCTCACCCACAAAAACTAAAAGTGCATTCCCCTTGATCCTGGGAGTCGTGTATTCTGCAGTCATTTTTATATTTGAGTATTTTGCTTTTCATCACATGTCTGTTTTCATCATTTTATTGCTACTTTTATTAAACGAAATGATTGTTCAGCCTTCAGGATGATTGTTCAGTTGAATTTTTTAAAGGAAGAGATAAAAAAGAGGGTAACCAGAACACTTTTGGAAGTAAATTGCCAAAGCAAGAGCAACATTTTCCTCCTAATACATGTTGGCACTCAGGGTGGCTAATACATAAATCATACAAGGTCATTTTGTACAACTGCACAATAGTATTTGGGGAAGGAGAGGCCCCCGTGGTTCATTTGGAAGCTGTTCTGCATGGCAGGCGTTCAAATGATTATTCACTGTGTAATCTTGCCAATAGGGTCGAAACACAAATGCAGTCCCACAACCAGATTCCATCGGGGCTTCTGTCAGACTACACGTGTTCTCTACCTCAGCGGTTTAACCCTCATATCAGCAGGGGAAGTTTTCAGATGTTTGTTGTTGTAGCAGCTTGAAAAAAAAAATAAATCTGTGGCCCAGAGTGCAGCACCACTGTTTACCCGGCGCAGGATCCTCCAGCCACACAAGGGCATATTTAGATAGCAAGGTCAGCACATTAATTGGATTTTTTTTTTTCCCATCCAGAAAGGATTAGACAGCATGCCATCCAGACTCTCAAGTCATCCGTCAGAACGAGCCCATTAACAGTTAATTTCATTCTGTCTGCCTTTACATGGCCCATTGAGCAGCCCACTGCTTTGTAAGCATGACACACAGGAGTGCTACTGTATGTTGATACTTCAGACCAACAGTCTTCAGATTTGTGTGGCAATGAATATAGTGATTCATGAGAAAAAAAATTCCAATTTTCTAGACCTTTTTAATCTTAAATGCATGATTTTTCACCATTTCTCTCCCCAAGTTGCTGCTTCAGTTGGATGTGATGAGGGCTGACAGTAAACCATGGGTTATTAATACCTGTGCTGAGATTAGGAATGCCGTGGGACAAAAAGGATCTCTGCTTCAGTGTCTACACAACAAGCCGTGTGTCTTCTACCTGGTTACCAGTAAATTCAGAGCAAAGACTGTCAGGGCGAAACAAGGGAGCTCAATCACGGAGGCGGCGGCTGAGGTAGTAAGTCAAACAGGAACGTGAAAGTGTCTGCAGTCGCCCAAGGTCATGCAGAAATGGGATTCATTTCCCATAAATTACTGAAAGACAATGAAACAGTCCCATTAGTTATTAAAGGAAATCCAGTTATGAAATGTGGTTAGATGTTCGTATACAGCTCCCCGAGGTGTAGAGTCCTCTGTTATCTTTTACAGTAAATCCTTGATGAAAGCATTTTTACAGCAGCCTTTGGCTCTGCTTTGTAGGTGGATCTCACCATCGTCCTCGGGATTTCTTCTATAAGGAATTTCTAATAGGAGTGTCTTTCATTTAGAAGAGAAATTAGAAAAAATAAAGCTGAGAAAATGTATTTTACTGATGCATAAAAAGCAAAATAAAATAGGATGATTTACAGCTGTGTTTTCAAGTGAAATCCTTTTGCATGCTGTTATGCTCTGAGGTACAAAATGTTTACACGGAATTCTTTATAAGCATTGCCAGACTGTTTAACTTTAAACCTAAAGAGCTCTGTAATGTACAGCTGTGATAAAAGACTGTGACTTCTCTCCATGAACTATCGCAATGTAAACACATCATGAATGATACACACTTTGCTGCCTTATGTGCAGAGGCGGAGCGTGGGTCTCAGTACAGAGGGGGCGGAGCATTCTCTACAGGCCCTTATGATAGTAATTTTACCATTCAAACAATACCTCATGCTCCCATCAAACAACACACTAATGCTCACTTTCATTGAGCCAAGCAAACCTATATGCCTCAGAAAGCAGAATAAAGTCACAAACCAGTTCACAAACTTGTTCTGAAGAACAAATACACATACGCAAGCACGCACACACACACAAACGCAGCCTCAGGTGTCAATCTCAGAGCGTCCGCTGTCCATGGTGCTGAAAAGTCACGGGCTAAATCTGTACCATCTTTGATACAGCTTAAATATAAAATAAAAACAGGTGGTCTAAAATTACACAATCTATTCAGATAGATATAGACACAGCTATCTATATCTTTTGGAATTTACGTTTATTAGAAAAAAAACAATAGACTCAGCGGTCTCTAATAGTTGAGAGCAACACAAGGTACATTCAAATAGGCAGCTGTTCAAGACCACAGCATTATGACAAAGATAATATTTTTGGAGGTTTCACTGACTCACCAATGGCTCCGATGTTAGGTTTTGGGTAGTACCGCTAGCCGCGGCTAGCATAGTGTTTAGCATACTGTTTAACTTCAGTGCAAAAGAAAAAAACTCGTTCATGCCGCACAGCCAATCAGGGCTGGTTTACAGCTCTGATGCATTCACGGACAGTCGTAATGTAAGAATTGGCAAATTGGAGCCCACAATCATATGCGTATACCTTCTCTCACACACTGCACATTTTATTATAATAATTTATTTACGAGTAAATGTGAACACATCACATGAAACGGGGCCCTATGACCTTGTGGGCCCTGGGACGACCGCCCCCTTGCCCCCACTCTGGCTCCGCTACAGCTTATGTGACATGTGGGGGCAATACCAGTCGATCATTTCATATTGTTACTACATCTTTTCTCCAGTTATTCATATTTTCTACCATATTCTAAAAACATGAAGTTTTTTGTTTCCTTATTGCCTGTACGCCCAAATGTAAGTGTGTATCCCATGTTTGCACTGTGACAGACTGATAACCTTCGGCCAGCTCCAGAACCTCAAAACCCTCAGTGGAATAAAGAGTTACAAAAGATCGATGGGTGAAACATTAGCAATGATCAGAATAGATTTTTGTGCATGCTGTGTGAAAACACTCCAAGAAATGCTTATGTTAAAATGAATGTACATTTTTGTAGCTTCAGTCAAGCTCAGAGCCTTAATTCCCTCAGATTCACTCCCACAGTGAGACAGCATGTCCCCCAAATGAAATGACAAAATATGTTACTTGCCCCCAAGAAAGAGTCACTGAAGTGCTTTATGATCCGACATTTCTCAATGACTCCCAGAACCATTCTCATTTATTTTCTTGGAAATTAAATCTTTTTCGTAATATGTCATTGCAAGGATTAACTGACAGATATTCATCTAAAAAAAAATAAGCAATCTCATCTGACTTCCTTCTCGGCCACTGTGTAACTCATACTGGCCACTAGAGGGCAGAGCGTGACACTGTGCAGAACAATGGCGCAGCTCCCCCAGTGGTCATTTGTGGTATTGCAACAACAAACTGCACTGAAACTCTTCACGACTTTTCCTGCTGACCACAGCTTAATCTCAAGGACACTTCCAGCTGCAAACAGTGAGTGTTTACTCCAAATGTTTTTTTTTTTTCTTTAAAAGCACATTAGTGTTTCCAGTAGCAAAGAATCCAGTTTAATTAGCTGGAGTGCATATTTTCAAAGTGCCGCCTCACATGCAGGAGCAGCAGGGGCCGCGGTAATGAGCTTCAGGCTCTGCTAACAAAGATGTTTGTCCAGCTGCATTGAGGAGAGGAAACCTTTAAAATCCGCAGTCTGAAAGTGAGTTTGCTTAAATACCTCCCCAACTTAAAAAAAGAGAGAGAAAAACAAAGCTTCTCCTTTTGTAACATCAGTCTGTAAAAATCTTGGAAGTGAAGCCATTACTGGAGTTTTATGTAAGTAATGTTTTCATCCCTTTTGCATGATGACAGGGTTACAGTAATTATACCAAATTGAATATTTTCTTTAAGGGTTCGATGGAAAACCCCAGTGCAGTAACTCTGTCTGTCATGCGACTTTTTTTAAAACTAAAATGTCGCTTTATTGTTCTGGAGCAGTACATTAAGAAATGTCGATAGTTTTCCTCCAATGAATGCAATTAATGATAACTAATTTCTTAAAAAATCACTATAAATGTAATGTGTATTCCAGTCAGGGGAACATGTGCTTTTTGTAGAGCAGTTATATATCTATTTCAGGGTGAGGTAATGAAGCGTCACTCATACTTGGTGTATTAATTGACCCTGTGCCTCATCAGCGGACCAGTAATGTCTAATTATATTGCTGTAGATGTTTCAGTGCCACCATTATGACCTGACACTTTTCACTGTTAAGCTGCTTAAACGTTCATACCGATGTCAACAGCGGCTGCAGCTCCTCCAGAAGTTCTTGGAATTATTGAAAGTGGAAAGACGGCTCTCAGGAGTCGAGCAGAACTTCGCTGTGAAATCTAATCCACTGAATTTGCTGGGAAAAGTTTGTGGATGCTGCTGTGCTGTGAACCTCTTATGTATCAAGGCCTGTCAGAGCAAATCATTACATTTTATAGTGCAATACATCTTGTGCTGGTTGGTGATCTATTCCAGCAGCAAATGTTTTGACCAGAAGGAGGTCAGCTGCCATTGGGCAGCATTTCTTCAGCTTTCTCATTTGTAATTTTTTCAAATATTCGGTGATGCCCTGCAGGAATCTGGACTCATGAGATCAATCATGAGCAGAGCCAATACTTTATTTGACTTGAGCAAGGCATTAATGGAAGTTGGCCCGGTGTCTCGGTGGTAAATCATTTGTCAAATAAGTCAAATGACTTCTCTGAAATAGGCTGGGTTTTTTTTCTTTCTTTTCAACATCTTTGAATGAGTACATCCAGATGGTGTTATTGTATTTGCTATTTCACACTTTCAACATCACTATTTACTGGTTCACAAGCATGAACACATATTTAGTTATAGATCACTGCAAACCTCCAAGACAACCATTTGTATTTCCAATCCATATTTACTGCTCTGAATGAGCCGAACACACCGTTTAATTATCCTGTTTTGGCACTGTACAACTCTAAACTCAATGTAATGATTTGTTTTTCAACTGTAACTCACTGTGTAAACCTCCACTATACATCAAACCTTGCCATGCAGTCTCCTGCAGCCTGACATGCTCACGCTTTACTGAGGCCTCAGTGTACAAGAGAAGAATGTTCGTTATAAAAAGAGAATATGTGGTATTTCAATTCGATATTGATTAAATTCAAAACATTGTAGAGCTGCATGCAATGTAAATGTGATGGAGGAACTGTCATACATCTTCTGTATTGCTTGAAGAGAAAGTGAAAAATAAAATAAGCTTTAATACAAAACCAGAACTGTCACAAATATAGATTGTCGATTTTTATATGAACATGCGTGACTTCTCATGTTGAAAGCCTGCAGGAGGCTTTGCACTATCCTTCCCATCATTTCCAGTTGTTAATGAGAAAATACAATCAGTTCCCATCCCAAAAATAACCCCATTACATGTGGTGGAAAGAAAAGGTGTGTTGAGAAAGTTTCACCTTAATTGAGTGGGTTTTGCCTTTGATTGAATAGAGTTAGCAGCCTAGCTTTAAAAAAAAAAAATCCCAACAGACATTGTTTTGGAGTTGGTTTCTGTGAGGGGGATCCAAATATTTAATCCTGTGCTGGTAAAAAAAAGAAAAAAGAAAAAAGAAAAAAAAAGGAAGGATAGTAGGGAGCCTTGACTGTGACGCACAGCCTATGGAGATGATTATAGCAGATTTCCTTAAAATCCAATGTGCCCAGTGTTTTTATTTTACGTCCAAAATCATAATATGCGCTGATGACATCCATCACATAATGCTCACAAACCTGCGATGTGCTGCTGACAGCAATCCCATTCTTGAGTCTTCCTGCTAATGCATTTCAGCCTGACAGGCAATTATGTTTTTGAAGGACACATTATGTTATCAACAATCAGCAGGAAAACAATGCACACCTGCCAGCAAGACAAACAGTCGGATACAGCAACCTGACCGAGAGGGCAAACAAGCTCATCAGTGCTTTTACATTAACAACTTCATCCACTGCTCCGCTTCATTCTTTCCCTGCTGTGTTCACACTGCTGGTGTGGGCTGAAGCTACATTAGTGTTACAGGTTTTAATCAAGCTCTCTGCTGACTGGATGCACTCTCAAACAGTGTCATTATGGACAAACATAATCACTTTTCAACATTTATAGAATAAACTCTAAAGTTTTGAGCCTCCATCAGGACACAGTGAAATCTTTATTAAATGAGATTGAGAGGTTAGACAACATGAATTGACATTTTCTTATATTTTGCCGTTCCTGTGTGTGTGTCAATGAATGGAATGACAAGGCTTTTGTCCAGATTCATCCTGAAAAAGTGGCCAGTAAGTTACGTAGCTATGGAGCCGCGCACTGAGGACCAGAAATAGAGGGCTTATTTATTTGGACATAAACATTTAGTTCTGGAGTGACTGAAGGGACTGACTCTGGTGCAGAGGACAGTGTTTCTGCAGCAGGTACTGAGAGCCCTGGATGTTGACACGTATTGATCCTACAAGCAGTTCAAACCCCTGAACATCATCAGCTTTAATTGATGCCATTGAACAACCAGCAGACTCTCCGCTTGTTTTAACAACAGTTTTTTTTTTTTTTTTTTTTTTTTTTTCTGAAACCTTTCCGCTTGCTCCTGATGGTGATATTTATAAAACTGAAGGCTTGAAATTACAGCTCAGTGAGTGTTCCGGCTGTGACGTGGGGCTGTGCTTCAGCGCTGCACTGACCTGTCCAAAAAGTTTATTGAGGAAGGAGATGTAGGCGGCAGCCACGGCTGAGCTGTTGCTGAGGCTCCTCTTGCTGCGCCGGTTACGCCCCTCCTCTGCGGCGCCCTTCTGCTGGGCTGTGGGGGACTTTGAGCTGTGAAGCGCAGATTTGCATGCCGGGTTGTTGAGAACTGTCATCATCACAGTTAAGCCTATAATTTCCCTCCCGAACTTGGTTTAACAAACACGCTTAAGTGCCTTTCAGGTAGCCGTATTGGAAAACAGTTTCCGCAGCCTGTGTTGAAAAAGATTTCTCAGCTTGAGACTAATCAGATGACATGAGTCACCCGGGAAAAGAAGAAAGGCGGCGTTACTTAGTGGGACAAGTTTGAAAGGCCTGTTTTTCAACTGATGTATCATTCGATGACACTAATTGGGTGCACGACTCTACACAACCCACTCCCCTTGTCCTAATCAATGCTGATTAGAAACGGAGAATGAGAACAACCAGAATTTCTTGGAGAGGCTGAGCTGAAGGGCCTTGTTTTTGAATCTCCCCGCAGCAGGCGATCTTCCGGTGGCAGCGGCGGAGGCAGGCCTCCCCCCGCGAGGAGACATGCTAGGAGGGACAGAAAACAGTAACTAAATGCAATAGTCCAGAGATAAACATCAGCATGAGAAGATACAGTGCGCTATAACAAGAATGGATCAATCATGGAGTAGCTACCATGCATTGCCAATGAAGGACAGCAGCAATAGGAGACAGTTCTTTGAATTTTGATTTATACCATCTGAAATTTTGTGCATCAGTTGATTTTCCCACACAAACTGCAAAAGCATTTCTCTCTTTCACTGCGCTTGAAATAGCAGCAGTAAGTTCAATGATTCATTACACTGCAGTTGGAAATTAACCTTGACTTGTTGAAGGTTTAAGATTCACTGGTGGAGCTGAGCTTTTAGACTAACTGTGAATTTCTCTTCATAAGTGTGTGTGTTCCCAATTCATTTTCTGCACTTACCTGGCAGCGGATGATGGTCTGCTTTCTGCTGCTCCCTTTGCACTTTTCACAGACATCCCTGGCTGAAAGATAAAAGTAAATGTCAAAAGGGACAGGAGGAAAAAGGTACAAATGTCATCATGGAACAAGCAAAGCCTCAAAAAGAAGAGCGTCTCGCGTCGACTTCTAAAAGGACAAAAGTGGATTTTAGACATTGTGGCCACTGGCGGGAGAAGTGAGTCCCACTGTTTCATTCATTAGGGAACCAGCCAGTATTTGGGATACAGTCAAGAGAAAGTCAACATTTTTTCCTCAAAATTGATGTGAAAGTAGCTGAATCGGTTTGACAATAACCAATAACCAATTAATGGCGAGACAGCTGGGTTGGAACATCTTGAACACTGTTGCTTTTGCATGGCGTTCAGTAGTGGTCCAAAGACGGAAAACTATTAAAAAAAAAAAAAAAAAATACAAAAGCAAATTGTCATCAGAATATACTGTTATTAATATGGTTAACTGCAATACCCAGGGAGCCTGTGGGGTTTACACCAAGCTTAGCTGGTGTAGGAAGTAGCCCCCAGTCTGATCACACACTGTCCCCTGCGCAGCCCCAGCAGCCACCAGACCCAAGGATCCAAGCTTTCATGTTGTTTACACTAACTTCTGACCCGATCATTCCGATGCTGCAGCAGAAAATGAGGCCCATGAGACAATTTCAGCCAGTGACTTGTTGCTTCAGTTTCCCGAGGCTCAAAATAGCAAGGTTTATCAGGAAGCACACAGTTTGAAAACATCCACTGATGCTGGCTGGTGTGTAACTGCAGCGTCTACATCCTGAGCAAGAGCAAGGAGAATGCTCTTTCAATCCAGTTGAGAGGCAGATTAATTGACTGGACAGGTGGCTAGTCAATCACGAGGCTCACCGCTGAACAATAGGATAAAAATAATTCAGCAAGGAGAGTGTAGGTGGAAAGGTCAAGACAGCGGATATGAATAAAACAGACGAGCAGGCGGAAGACTGAGGTGAGAACTGTGGATCCGAAAGTGGGAGGAAGAGGAAGGTAAAGATAGAGGGAAAGAGAGGTGAATGACAATCACATGCTAAGGACTGGTGGTGAACGAGGGAGAGGAAGAGGTGGAGCAGGAAAGACTTATGGCTTTCAGTTTGAGAGGCAGATTAATGTTCTGTCATGGTCCTGTGCCGTTCCGGGTATCAACGCCTGATGATGGACGGCCGTACTTGGCACTGATGTGCTATAAACATAATGCCTCACTCCACCAACTCGCATGCCAAAACCGTGGCGCAGAGACAGATAACCTCAAGATCTGCTCCAGCGGTCGCGACTTAGGGGCTGGGTCGGCCGCGGAGACTCTAATGAGAAGAGACACGAAGAGCAGCCGGTCCTCTCGATGAGGCTGGACTGTTTAATGCGGCTCTAGGAAACAAGCCGCATTCTCGACTCCCACCGGGCCGAACAAAACGTGCCATGACTGAACAGTGATTGCCTGTCTGTTACGCTTTCGCGCAATCAAGGCGCATGCGACACATGCTGATTGCATCACGCCTAGAGCATGTTCAGCTACACGCCTGTAGACGGGAGGAATTTTCATGTCCACGCTTTGGAAACTTGGAAAAAGATGTTTGTTATTTATATTATACCATTTTTTAAAATGATGGTGGCGTATTTCTGTAAATGTGCACATGCGATGGGATTTATAATTCTGCGTTGTTTGAAACAAGTTCATAATGTTTAGAGAACTTCAAATACTCAAAAGCTCATTTTCTAACAGACACACGCACTTGTTTTGCACAATATCAGTTGAACAAACAAAATGCTGTTGAGCATTGAGATAACGGTATGATTCGTGACGAATGAAACAAAAACAATTCAAGATTATGATATTAATACAACATCTTTGGTCTGCAGCAATCATTCTTCCAACCAGCTGCATGTTTTTTCCACCGTATTTGTATCTAAAGAGCTTGTGGCCCCCTGTAGCAAACAGGCAGTCAACCCACTGAAAGGTTTTAACAAGTAAATACACAAATGTGTTAATTTATTGTGAATAATCAAACTTTCATTTCTTATTTAACATTCTGTAATATTAGCTCTGCAGGACATGAATGCACAGTGCATGGAGATGTTTTATTGCAGTTCAGTCGGTCTTTTGCATTATTTATAATCTGACATAATGAATTTGCAGTATACCGTGCACGCGCGCGCGCACGAATGCAGACGTGTGGATGAAGCCAGCAGGATTTCTTGACTTGCTCTAGTGATGGTCTCACATTGTTTGCCTGAAGAATTGCTCTCATCTTCACTAAGCGCAATTCCCATCAGGGTAAACAAACACGCACACACCCACACGGCGCACACAGCCTGTACTCATGCGCGTTTCACTACACAAGCCATTGAGCAGTACTCTGTGTGTCTACAGCTCTCCTCCCTAAGTGGCCAATTGCTGTCAATCACTGAGCCGACACAAGCAATTTTAGATCCTAATCATGCTAATTGAAGTAATGAAATGGAGGGCCAGGTGGACCGGGCAAAACCAAACACGGCTCGCACAGCCGATGATGGAAGACAGGCTGCGCTTCAGAGCCGCCGCCGTGGCGTCATCATGAGAGTCGTGCCGGCCTGTCTGGAGCGTCAGGGGTTAAACACTAAATAGAATTTCTAAATATATTTCACAAGAGCCACTAGAGTGAAGGGCGCTGAGATTCATTGTATATGTCACACAAACATGACCCACTTACACCGCATACACACACACACAGGCACACACACACACAGACACAAAACAGGCACCAAACAGAAAACACTCAGAGATGTTATTGTTTCAGCGGGGCTGCAGTCTTTATGGGATGCTATTTTATCCAGTGAATATCCAAAAGAAAGCAGCGAGAAAAAACAGGGAAAAAACTAAACGTCAATGCAGCCCTCAGAAAAGTGGCTCATGTAACACTCCCTGCTGCACACACCCCCACAGTACAAAGACTGAAGACGTCTGAAAGGTGCAGTGCACGCATGTGCATGAGCCTGAGAGCCTCTGTGGCCTGCAGCAAGTAGCCAGTTGCAACAACAGTCCCTTCTGAATCACTAAGCGCTCCTTTATAGCCCTGGATCCCAACCTGCTTTCCTGAGAGGCGAGTGGAGTTGTCCCAGAGAAAGACTGGCCTGGCAGCCCCCATCTCTCATCCTGGATTTGCCAAAACTTCACAAGTGATCAAGACTTCCTCTCAACATCACCTGGATCCCAGGTTGGAAAGGACTGGAAACAATTTCTCAATAGTTCCAAAGAATCTGTTTGATTTGTTTGGACTGGTACGAAAAAGGTGGATGATACATCCAGAATGTGAAGGCCTGATTTT
The DNA here is from genome assembly GCF_902148845.1 of Salarias fasciatus. Lineage (NCBI taxonomy): Eukaryota > Metazoa > Chordata > Actinopteri > Blenniiformes > Blenniidae > Salarias > Salarias fasciatus. Next base: position 16,430,894 of record NC_043750.1, on the reverse strand, counting down.
GGTCTTTTGAGAAAGCAAGAGTTGCACTTACTGCCCACCAAACATCTTTCACACTGGCTGTCGATCAAAGTGAAGTCAAAGGCTTTAGCACTGGACAAACACAATGTCTCTAACATAATCTGATGCACATGCATCGATATGGATGCATGAGATTTCAGTGCACACTTTCTACAACAGGTTCCAGAATCAATCTCACTGAAGTGTTTTTAAATATTTATTAACAAACAGACCAGTTAAAGCGAGGCATGTAGAGCATTACAATCAGAGACTCACTCTACAGTTTGTTATTTTTTGTTTTCTGCTACATGCTGGTGCATTTTGTTAGATCATGAAGATAAGTGCAGGTCTGGCAACAAGTGCACTACAGGGTCTGTAATATTGATTTATTTTCATGTTATTCCTCCATGTTCTACACAGAAAAGCAATGTGGAATGAAAGATAACCTCTGTAAAACACATCAATAGATCTAAAAAATACAATAGCTTCACTGAGAGTTGAAGCGGGGTTTCTTCTTCTTTCATCCTTTGCTTCCATATTATCTCACTATTTGCTTGCTGTCCAGTCATAAGACACTCAATCTCAGAGGGCCACACAGTTCTCTGTCCAATCCATAAACAACCGATAGTGGTTCCATCAGGCTTGGCTCTCCATCTTATCTTCACCTATCTTAACACCTCTCCCTCCTTTCGTCCGGCTCGCCGTCCCGCCCGGCCCTCCCTGCTGCTGATCTTGTGTCACGGCTCAGAAATGAGACCGCCGCCTTCGGTATCGGTGCAGATAGAGAGCAGAGGGTGACAATGAGATATTTCTCTCCTCCAATCACTTCTCCTCATTTGGAAGAATCACCTTATTGTTCTGTGTAATTCTTGTCTAATGAAAGGCCTTTTTCTCCAGTGCTTCTGGAGGCCAGCCTGCACAGTGAGGCTGCTCTGAATAGGGCCGTCAATGCGACTGCATTGTCGATGGGGGACGCAAATATTGAACCACAACAAATGCAAACAGAAGCCTAACCATCTGTGTGCTTGTGCAGCAACATATACTCAAGATCTAGATAATCAAATATTATAAAACAGAGAGGAAATGCCTGGCAGTCTCATTACAGTGTGAGTGGGCTGCTTCCAATGAGCCCTGCTTACTAGAAATAAACCAGAGCCAATGCGAGTCATTTCCAATCATGAAACATCATAAACGCAAATTATTACTTCACTGTAAATCATTAATATGTCAAAGCAAATGAACGTAAACCCAATCCATCTTGAAAAATATCATTTTCTCTGTTTATTTTGCTCACCTTGATTGCTCCTCTTGTTCGTCCGTGATGACTGCCGTGCATATGGAGCTTCCCTTAACCTGAGGATTATATAATGAAAGGTGATTATCCAGCTAAATATGTCTGGATTAGAGATGTAAGTGGCCTCAAGAACAAGCGGGGCATTGATAATGTTTTACTGCAGGGAGATGGGCTGCCAAACATATACAGATACGTTATTTATTTATTTTCAGTCTAGTTTTATTGTGAAAATCATTCAACCTTTCTGGCCTGATTGGATATTCTGTTTGTGAATCTTTATACACGTGTTTCTCAGACACACCAACAGTATCACACTCACACAGAGCCAAGAGCAGAGTAGTTTTAGAAGCTTTATGTATGTTTTCTGCAAAGAATTTTGAAAATATGCATTAGGCTTATGTGTTGTGTGAAGCAGTAACTGTTGGCATGTTATCCACAGAGGACAGATAGTTGTCAGTGTGCACAAGCTGCATTAATACCAAACAAGATATTGCAGGGTCATTCAACTAAAACTGAAGCTTATTTCTACCACACAAGAAGAAGAAAGGCTATTTGCTTTTCTGAATTAACAATGCAGTTGTGGCAGGCTTCTCCTGCAGCGGGCCAGAGAGCTTCAGGGTGGACATGAAACATGAGGGTCTGGGAGGCTTTTTACCAACAGGACTTTTTTGAAAGGAGTCATATTATGCTATTTTTCAGTCGTGTCATATAGGTCACAGAAGCCCCAAAACATAGTATATAAGTTTGTTTGCCCCAAATTCATCCTATGTTGGGAGTTTGAGCTGTCTAAAAAGTGGCTCTGAGGAGCCCTCAGAACAGCCTGTTTTTGACAGCCTACTTTCCAGGATTCACTTGAACACATCTGGCCACGCCCACCTTGTAAATTCACTGTCATTGAAAAAGCACCTGACAGGAAGTTACACCGGACATTTCAAAATAAAACACAATGCAAGAGCTCACAGATGTAAACTTTTTCCTATATGTTGTTATTACGCCGCCTCGGGAGGCACGAGAATCAGCTCAACTGGGTCCCAGACAGTAGTAAACGTGGAAATTACCGTTTTTATATAGAATAAACAATACAAAAGTAACTATTGGGTAAAGAAAAGCACTCATTTGAGATCAAAACATAAACCATGTACTTGCCCTTGCTGGAAGTACTATAAATTACAGACCAATGTGGCTGGGACGAGCAGAGCGACCTTGCAGAAGCAAAATGAGGTGTGTTTGTTTTTGGGGTTTTTTCTGTTTATATCATGTGTTGTTCTTGTGATATCGAGAGCATGAGAGCCTCTCAGAGGAGCAGCCCTCCCCATCTGGACGGCGCTGCCGGTGTGCATTGACTTTCGGAGCAAGACGCTCCACGGCGCCGGCTTCGGGACCTCCGGAGCAGACCCAGCGCCAGACATTCGTCTCAGTGGGGCATATCAAGTCTATTGTGGGGCACAAATGTGCGTTCAGTAGTTCACACTTTCACATGTTTTCAAGGCGCTGTCCATGGTGCTGAAATAGCGAAACCACGGATTTGGTAAAGATTAATTGTCAGTCTCGATTCATTGATGAATTCCAGTTTGCTGCCCATGGTGCTGAAATAGCCAATCCACCATTTTGGTAAAGATTAACGATGGGTCTCTATTTATTGATGAATTCCAGTTTGCTGTCCATGCTGCTGATATAGCCAATTGACTGTTGTGGTGAAGTTTAACAGTGGGTCGCAGTTTACCAATAAAAATAAGTCGCTGTCCATGGTGCTGAAATAGCCCATCCACCATTGTGAAGTGCAGATTATCAGCCTGTCAGTCTTGCATGAAAATTCCAAGGCACTGTCCATTGTGCTGAAATAGCCAATCCACCATTGTGGAAAAGAATATCAGTAATTCGCTATGTCATGATGATTAAGAGGCGCTGCCCATGGTGCTGAAATAGCCAATCCACCATTGTGGTGCAGATTATCAGTTGGTCGCAGTATCATTAAAAATCCTCGGCACTGTCCATGGTGCTGAAATAGCCAATCCACCATTTTGGTAAAGATTAACGATGGGTCTCTATTTATTGATGAATTCCAGTTTGCTGTCCATGCTGCTGATATAGCCAATCGACTGTTGTGGTGAAGTCTAACAGTGGGTCCCTGTTTACCAATAAAAATAAGGTGCTGTCCATGGTGCTGAAATAGCCAGTCCACCATTGTGATGCAGAGTATCAGTTGGTTGCAGTATCATAAAAAATCCAAGGCGCTATCCATGGTGCTGAAACAGCCAATCCACCATTGTGATGCAGATATCAGTAGTTCGCTCTTTCATGATGATTCCAAGGAACTGTCCATGTTGTGAAAATAGCCAATACACCATTGTGGTGCAGAGTATCAGTTGGTCTCTGTTTCGGTAAAAATCCAAGACGCTGTTCATGGTGCTGAAATAGCTAATCCACCATTGTGGTGCAGAAAATCAGTGGTCCGCTCTTTCTTGATAATTCCGAGGCACTGTCCATGGTGCTAAAATATCCAAACCCACCATTTTGGTCAAGATTAACAGTGGGTCTCTATTCATTGATGAATTCCAATTGCTGTTCATGCTTCTGATATAGCCAATTGACTGTTGTGGTGAAGTAACAGTGGGTTGCTATTTACCAATAAATCCAAGGTGCTGTCCATGGTGCTGAAATAGCCAATCCACCATTGACGTGCAGAGTGGCAGTTGGTCACTGCAGACCCGTCGCCAGACATTCGTCTCAGGGGAGCATATCAAGTGTGTTTTGGGGGGCACAAATGTGCATTCAGTGGGGGGGGGTCTGCGTCCGCGTCGGAGTGAGGATGGTGCGGTGCGTGGTCATGCTAATATATTTTGGGGGATTTAGTTTGAGGGGGCACAACATTTATTTGAGGGGGCCAGGCCCCCTCTTGCCCCTACGTAGACCCGGCCCTGCTCCGGAGCCTCCCGCCGGGGAGAGAGCTCCGCCGCCTCGGGACCTCCGGAGCCTCCGTGGAGCAACTCCGGGCCGTTTCCCCAATCGGCCCCAACTCGGCCTCTGGAAGTCAGGTACCCAGGCACCGTGACAGCCGAGACAGAGCCGAAGTGCCTCTCTGCTGGGGATAAGAGCTCTGCAACATTCCCATCCAAGCTAATTGTGGCTAAGTTAGCGAAAACTGTCAGCTCGTCTACCATCCACCAAACGGTGGATGAGCTGACTTTATGATAACACTGGCGATGGGTGAAAAAATACAGCCGAAATGAGCGACCTATCCGGGGGCCGGCCAAAGGCTGGATCCTGTTCCGGGGGGGGGAGTAGTGTTATTCTTATTGACGTAGACAAAAGTAAGATTTCAGAATCGCGTGTTTGAGTGTGTATTTCCTTAAAAGTGGAGTGCGCAATTGAGGGAGGTGACTGAATTTTTCACTTCTGGGGGGTCATACAGAGGCTCTGGGAGGTAATATGAATGTAAAGACACCTTTTGAAAGTGAATTTTGCATAATATGACTCCTTTAGGCATCAGTTTTTGAGTGAAAAAGAAAATCAGGATAAAGATTAATGAGTTGAGAGTGGGATTAATATTTTTTAACATATATTTTAATGACAAAATTACAATGAAAGAGTCATGAGTATGACAACAGTTGCAGACTGTAAAGCTGAACAGGTTTTAATTTCCAGTCCTCTTGCTTGCACATTAATAGTTATTCACATTATGAACTGTGTACCTATGAATATCAACCTCTTATAATGTGAAAAAAAGATTGTTTTTTTTTTGTTTGTTTTTTTTTCCCCTTGTCCTGTTCGGCAGCTGGGGCGTGCAATATTGTATAATTGTAGCCTTTTACTATCCGAACAGATTTTAATGTTAGCAACAGGACGAGACTGATCTCATCCTGTTGCTGCTTTTATTTAAAGCTAGCATCCGGCATGGCTGCCGGACAGGACCGGGACGGAAACGCTCAGAGAGAAAGAAACAGAAAGAGAGAAAGATAAAAAGAGGGGGAACGGGGGGGGCAACCTATGTACAAATTCACAATACAAAACAGTGTTGTCGACGCACCACACGCAACCAAGAACAATCCCAAACACCAATCTAGACAACACCAAAACAGAGCTGACAACCAACACAAAAACTAACAGAACCATACATATAAATAATTTTTTTTTTCCTTCCCCCCCCGACGAACCATAGTAGTGAACAGACCAGGCCACAAAAGTAAAAGGAGGTGTAGTGAAGGAAGGAAATGCAAGGACACCACAAACCTGTTTTTTTTTTTTTATTTTTTTTTTTTGAGACTATAGCTCACCATTAGTCTAACCACCACAAGAAGACAAGGTAACCGAGTATGTGAAGAGTGATTAAAGATCAATGTGATCATGTAAATATGATGGTGATAGTGATCATGCATATATGACCTCTGACCCCTTAGAAGGCCTGAAGCAGGCCAGAGAGGCCCTCAGAGCCCAGACAGCCGGCGGTCATCGCAGAGCCCGGATCCAAGCCGCTCCCCCAGGCAGACGCCCACGCTCCGGTTCAGAAATGGGGCAGAGGAAAGCCCCGGCCGGGGACCCCGGCGGGCCCGGGGCCCGGGCCCCGCGGAGCCATGACCGGCAGGAGCCAAAAAAAAGATTTTGAAATTTACCATTTAGCCAAAAAGCCATCGTTGATATAGCATCAAAGATGGCGCTGGGTGACCAGCTGCTTGTTGGAGAGGCTCTACGAACCTCTGGAACTGTAAATTTCTCTGTGGTGAGATAAATAAAGTCTATTCTATTCTAAACTTACTTACTGTTTACAAAACAAAGTTTAAACAGATCTTTTTTTTGTTTTGTTTTTTTTTTTTTTGCATTTTTGTATTAGAGAAGTCTCAAGTTTCAACCTTTTGAAGACAATCTCCATTTTCTTGGAAATAGCTGAAACTCTGAAAATGTTTTTTTTCTGTAGGGCCACTAGTGGGTGCTGTTGTTTGCTTTTGTGATGAAAACCAACACGAAGAGAACAATCTGCTATAAACGAGTAAACAGATATTTGAATGGACAGAAGATGAATCCAGATTGCTGTTACACGTGATTCTAAACTCTGAAACTATCAAGTCCCAGGAGGACATTGGCTGAGAGTATATCCACGCTGGACGCCGCCATCATTGTTTTTGGTCGTCTACTGCCACATGTGCAGAAAAAATGTTTACTGTGGCCGTTATGCGCATGCACAGTTGCGCCATTTTTAAAAAAATCACGTCTTCCCCTTTTCAAACAGGGCTGATGTTACACTGCACTTTTTCCCTGTGTTGATTTTTATTTGAAATCATTTGAAGAGACCATAAAAGGTCACCTTGAATCCTTGTATCAACTGAGGGCTTCTTAAAGCTTCTAGTGTGATTTCAAGGCATCATCTTAATTTAGATTAAAGTAAATTCAGTAAAAAAAACAGGGATTTTTTTTCTCTCTCTCTCTGTGAATGCATCATGCTTTAGAAACCCTCCACATTTTAAGAATATCCTACATGTTTCATCTCTTTTATCCTGCTGTCAGTGAAACATTTCAGATCTGAAATCAATCGTCCATACCAGAACCACTTTGTTATCTCACCGAACGAAGGTGATGTTAAATTTACTGCTGCTTTGATGGTTCGTCTGTTTGCTTCATGGTGTATTTTTACTGTGACATTGCAAATTGTGTTATAGCTTCATGCCGTCAAAGTAGCAAAATCCAGCCACCAGTAGTACATGAATAACTTTTGTCTTCTGCCAGGTGGAACTATTTTATTCATCAGAGTCTGGTGGCTTTAAAGAGCAAATGGAACAATGTAACGACTCCAGTTCTCAACAGAACAGGCTGTTTGTGTTTCTCGTGTCCTTCATTTGAATCCCATGGGCACTAAATGAGGTTAAACATCACAGCATGGCAAAGGGCAGAGGCTTCTTCAGGCATATGAAAAAGGTGGAAAAGAAGTATTAATTGATGTAATTAGGATTTTAGTAAACTGTAACTATCATCCTGTCTTACCTCTCCAGTTAGAAATATTGATAGAAGAATGACTGTGATGGATAATGCAGTCTTGCATAGACCTGTGTTAAAGTAGCTGTGATGTCCACAGTCTGGCTGTCCAGGCTGGATTCTGCTGGTCAGTGTCCAGGTTCCCTCTTGTGCCATAAGAAAGCCAGCCTGGCACACAGATACCAAGGAGGGCAGCCAAGAAAGTCTCCACTCGTAAATGTTGCAGCTGTTGTTGTTATTAAATCATGTAAGGAAATGCGTGCCGAGAATATACAGTACGCCACACTGACAGCCGCAAGCAGGCATTTAAGCAAACTAAAAGGAACTGACTTTTCAAAATTCAAGAGGTTAATTAATTGGCTGCTGAGGAAACGTAGATATCACATAAAGCCTGCAGTAATAGGCTCATGTATGGGCTGTTCAGTGTTTCCACTCTAGTGACGGAGGGTTGCATTTTCAAAGTTCAGGGAAAGGATGTGCCATGAAGTTATATCCGCACGCAAGTGCACAAACATATGTATGTGTATGTCCTTACAGATTACCGTAGAGACTCGTCTTTTTCTCTCAGGACATTGGAACCTTTGGGTTACTAATTCACCGAATTCAGTGATTGACTGCTGTTTCCTAGTCAAGTCAGGCAAAGGATTTAAAGGGATTTGGAGTCCCTGGAGCTGTTTCCTTTTTGAACACCTCACTGTTTGTTGACTGCCATCTCTCACAAACATGCTTGATATCTTGCCAAAGCAGTACTTTAGATTTAACTCATGAACAAGGTCAGACATGTCTTTGAATATGGTATGTATGACAAACTTCCCTTCATCAGTTTCTCAGTGTGAATATCCATTTCCCAATAATCCGAGCTGAATGTAAAACAGTCTGCACAGCTGGAGGCCCATGGACGAACGGGAGCGTGTAGAACTATCACAACAAACTCTTCGGTTTCTCCTTGGTATTTTGCTTTGGTCTGAAATGGTCACCGCCTGACCTTTGTCTCACTCCACTGGATAAACCTGTTTCCATGAGCCACGGCTCACATAAATGTCATACCTCACTTAAAATGCATAAAAAATACACATGCTACATGAGGTCGTTTGAGATTTTTTTTCGTGTAACTTGTGTATAAACATGATAAATAAAGACCCTTTTCTTCAATCAGATATCTGGTTGTAATGTAAATTGAGCAAAGACACTTTGTTGTGCTGGTAATAAGAACGGCAGACAAGCATTATCATAATGCTTTCCCTCCATTTCTCAGATTTTCTTGCTTTTTCTTCCCCTCCTTTAACCACTGAGGCAGTGCTGCAGTGGGAACCTGTGAGGGAATCTATTCCCCTGCGATCAAACCCTCGCCACGCTGAAATATGCTTAGTGCGTCCAACCAAAGCCCTTATTTAGCGGTTTGCTTTTTTTTTGTGAAGTGGAAACTTTTTTCACCCCTTACATTCACAGAAAAACAGACGAGTGAGTGCAATAATGTGTATTTCATGCACCAGTCAGCTCCCAATGGAGTGTAGACCTTTGAATTGTTGACTTAAGTAGAATCAACTTTTATAGCTTGGTTTACATTAGCTGTGGGTGTTGTTTTTTTTTTTTTTTTTTTAGCTTCAAGCACCATGCAGGTGGAGTATTTACAGTTCAAACACCTTTCAAATGTGAATTGTTTTATAGAGATATATTCATACACGTCGGCGTTTAACCCTGAATAGATTCAGAGAAGAAAGTGTGAACATTGTGTGCCGTCAAAGGAAAACACGAGGTTTTTCTTTTGTCTTTTTTATGTGAGCAAAAGCCGGGGACAGAGGAGGAGAGGCTATCAGAGGGGTCTCGTGGTTAATGGTGTGTTCACTTATTGGTGACTGATAATGCCATATCAGGAACTAATTGCTTGCGCTGTTGCCTCATTAAGCACAGCGTGATGTCGTGCCACGGGGCACGGGCTGCGTACCTCGCTGCAATCACTGCTATCTCAATACTTGCCCGTTTTACTCCTTCATCCACTGCTCTGCTGCCCATTGAGATCTCCAGTACGGCTTTTACGCTCCCTTTGTTGTTTGACAGAAGGGGTTTATTCTCCTCCGAATAATGAAGGTACTTGACATTCCTACATCCTGATACGTTTCACACATTTACGTTCTTAAATCTTTTCAGTTCGCTTACTTCACCGTGATGTTTTACGTTTGTGTTTCGCTTCATTCGAATTATTGATTGGTTTTATGTTTCACTGTTGTTTAGCTTGAATATTTGGATAATCTCCACTGCCTTTTGCCTATCTCCTGCTCTTAAACGTTTGCATTTTTATTCATTTCAACTCTGCTGCTTCCCCGACTTATTCACTGCAGTCACCTTCACAGTCCTGATCTGGAGCAGTTGGCTTGTCTCTCCCATCCGCTCTCTGCCCATTCAAACCTCCATTTCGCACATGCCTACTGCCCTGCCTCTGGGCCACACTCCCCTCCTCCTCTCTCCTCCCCAACCTCTCCCCCTGTTTTATTTATGGGAATATGCTGATGGGGCAAACCCAGGTGGAAGATAGATTTTTTTTTTGTAGTTACAGGGTAAAGAAGGGGAAATTGAAATAGAGAAGGGAGTGTGAAGGTGTAAAAGTGAAAGAGCACGGACAATTAATCACCGAGTTGTCATTTCTCCTAAAAAGCAAAGTCATTCATCAAAAACAAAAAAAAGCAAAGAGAAAAAAAAACCCCTTCAATGACTGGGTGAACCAGAGAGGGGACGAAAATGAGAGAAAGGAGTATATATCACAGGAACGATGTAGGATCTAATTGGGTCAGTGGCAAATAATGTGGCAGAATTAGTGCTGAGCTTTGCTCCGGAGCTGGAACAGCAGGCTGGATGGAGAGCAACAACAGCAAAGGGGGTAATTCAATCTCATGAGAGATAAACGAAGGGAAAAAAGGTTACCTCGAACCTCCTGAGCAACTTGACTCCTTACCTTCAGATACAATCACATGTTTCTGTCTCTAGACTGTATGAAAACAGAGAACAGGGATCAAAACAAAAGCTAAATGCCAGAGGGACGCATTGTGTACATGCACCCAAAAAGAGCAAGAGCGAAAGTATAAAATAAACAAATGACGAAAAAAAAAAGAGGAGCACATTTAACCTGAGGGAATATCATTCTGTCAATCTGCCATTTCATGTGACAGAGGACATTCTCTCTTTTGCGTTGCTGGCTGGACCTGTCACAAGAAGTCAGAAAAAATGAAAAGTTGCTCACCAACATTGTGCATGAATAAAGATTAAGAACCAATACCTGCTCGACCCCGCTTGTCAGAGTTAAGGACAAATCACGGGTAAGATTAATAGGATGTGTCTGAGTCAAAACAACCCTCAGAGAGCTGGAATATCGAAGGGGGAAAAGGCTGGAGCAAAGGGAAGGGCAATAGGCCAAGGTAGAAGATAGGAACGCTGGGAGGCAGAGCTGGGAGTCAGCCAAAGGAAAACAGGATGGCGGGCGGCTTTTTCGTGTGAGACCAGAAGCCGTGCGGGACTGAAGTTGAGGACGTAACGCTCGGCGGAAAGAAAGAATAATGCACCTTGACAGATCAGCACTCTGCCAACACGACCAATGATTCCCCTCCCCGAAGCAGAGTGATGTGGAGCGCGAGCAGCACCTGTGACACCAACTGCCACCTCGAGGGAAACATCAACGTCCCGCCACCTGTTAAAAAAAAAAAAAAAAAAAAAAGTGCACTTGCCAATATCGCAGTACCGATCTGGTTTGTTGGGTTTCCCGTAACTGACTTTGTGTGGAGATGCCATGGCTGCTGTTACTTAACGAGCCCTGAGCCGGATTCAAACGTCACTCAGGGAAATTGTGAAACTCTGGATGAAAATTAACATCATTCAAATCTTGGCCTCACATCAAGACGTCCAGTGGCTGCAGCTCAATAAAACGCTGATGAACAGCTTCACATAAAGGAAAACCATGTAACTTTAGAAGGGACACTTTTTCCTCAAACAAAAGAAAACCTTAGTTTAAATGCAATCAAGAAAAACCTCATTGCACTACATACAATTATTTCACCTATTTTGTGAGAATAGCAACTTTTTTTTTTCACCTCATGGCCTGAAAGAGATGACTGAATTACTCCTCCACTTTGCCTCCAACAAGCAGCCGAGATGCTAATCTCCATGATGGCTTTCCAGTCGTGTGTAATATGTGTAGTGAGGCTGATCAGGCATGTTATAAAATGGATCAAATCTAGGCTTACATGATAAATTGGATTTAGTAGAATTCAACACAAATTAACTTTGGAATCACTACCCGAACCACCGGTTCGGGCTAACCCATCAGTTAACGTGAAAACGGGATTCCGAGCTCTTGTGTTACAGTTAGAGTGATTCGGACTCAAGAGCTGAATCAGCGACGGGAGTTGGCGTATCCAAACACAGCGAGTTCTCCGCAGAGCAGACGATCCACGGCGCTAGAACACAGGCGTCAGCTGAATGAGTCACGGAGATTCACAAATTTCTAGGTGGGATACCACGTAGGGTAAGCACACAATCTGGCGATGAGTGGACGATGTGCCAGAGTCTTCCTGAAGGAGGTGATGGAGATGGCTCACCGGTGCTCCGCTCACGCAATGTCGATCACTCCGACTCCTTCCACCACACCGGGGAACGGAGAAAACACTAAAAACACGCAGCGACTAAAATATAGCGGCATTCTCTATAATTGAGAGCAAGCAAATGTGCCAAATTTAAAATTTTTAATTTGTTCAATTTCACCAAGAGTGAGTTAGTTTTGGTGAGGATACTCTACGGCGCCCAAAAGAGCATGTCCTTATCAGATAGTGACGGCGTGGATGGAAACTAGCTAGCAGCTACTCTGTGGTGTCGCTTCTCTTTGTGTTGCACACAAAAAGATAGATTTAAGATACAAATCTTTCCAGATTAAAGAAAAAGAAAGATTATTTCTGTAGGCTCCGTTTATTTTTGCTCATGATCTCAATCATGGAGAAAAACTGAGAACCACAGACGAACTGGTGTTTCAGTCACAGACAGACTTCGTCTGGAATCAAACCACTTGTAAAAAACACTAAGAGTCTATATTATGAATCCACAGAAACATGTTTTAGGTGCATTTAATCTTGCCGCCTCTGATGGTGCACACTCAGCAGAAAGAAGGACATTCCAGATTTGTCAGCATGAACTTTCAGGGGGGAGTGTTGGGTTTAGGCGGGGAGTTGATTTGATCTCTATCAAAAGATTCATGCAACTTTACTGTGTGGTACCAGAAACATTTAGCACGCACTACTGCCACAGTATGTAAATAGAGGTTTACCTAATCTCCGGGTTAACGGCTGTCTGAAAGGCCAGGCAGACTGTGGTCGAACACTTAATGGAAAACCTGGCCAGCTTTGTGCTGTGGTAATGGGAGGAGATTATCTCTCCGTGCAGAGGGACTGGGCGAACGCTCCTCCACAAATTACTCATATAACCTCTCCACCAATGCCTGCCTCACTCACTCTCCGTGTTTATTATTTATGCTACACTCATGAGTGATCTGGACGCTTTAATCATACCGACACTGAAGGTGGCGAGACAAGTGCGGAAGACTGAGAGAATTTTGTTGTTTGATTGTTCATGGGTGGAATTTTTTTTCCAGTTTTCTTACAGTAAAACATGTAGAATCAGTAAACAACTCATTGAATTCCTTCATCTCTGCTCTTATTCACTGTCACACTTCACCCGACTTGTTCGGATCTAAGTTTTCTTTCTCTCTTTTTATTTCTATGCCGCTCACAGTTGTTGTCTGCCGTCAACTCACAGACAATGCCACTGTGTTAAATATCCACCTGACATGTTACCTAATGTTTACCCCTGAAAAAGATCAATACCACGCCGTCATTGTCCAGACCTCATTCTTCAAGCACAATTGATTGCTTTTCTCCCACAGAATTGGCCCGGACGTGGTAAACCAGACAAATCCGTGACACCGTGAATGAAAAACAGCCTCAATTGAGCCTGTGCCTATCAGATGTACTCATTACCCCGCTCCCCACGCTGTCGATCCGCCTTCATGTTCTCACTCCTCACGTCTGGATAATGTTGAATTTTATAAGATGAATCATAATATGGTAGCAGAAATGTTGTCAGGGATTCCAAGGCCTTTTTTTTTTTTTGAAAAACCACACTAACTGAAAAGAAAAGAAAATTTAACTAAGTTTGTCAGTCACAAAGATAATACGTCAGTATGGTAGATAACATAGGAGAAAAATTTCTGCCGAATTTAGCTGGAGATGTGAGCTATGTCTCATGTTCAATTCAGCTTTAATTAGGTTTCTTTCACATAAGGCCAAATACAACATTATCATTACAAAGGATCTGTTATTCTAATAAAAAGCAGAACAAATGAACTCCAGATGAGCAAGCACAGGCTACAGATGACAGAAAAATTCCCTTTTGATAAGAAAAACCCTTCGGCACAATCTGACTCAGATATGGCTGCCGTCTCCTCCGACCTGGCGGATCGTCCACACAGACAAGAGGAGCGCAGACAACAAATTATCACAGTGGCGGCAGGTCGATGGGAACAGGGACCACAGATTAGAAACTCCTGGCTCCACTGTTGTATTCATAAACCAACAAGAGGGCACAGAGAGAGGGTGGAGAGGAGCCCACATTACAGGAAAGACACAAACATATTTATTTTTACCTATTTATATACAACAATGGCATATGAATACATTTAAATAGAACAATTTAAATTAGCACTGAATTAATTCACCATCGATCAGCCTAAAACTTGATTTAGCTTTTTGAAAATAAGAAAATTTAAAGCCTCCTTCTAAAATTGCAGAATGTTTCAGCCTCCTAAACTGAAACTTGGAGCCAGCCGAAACTATGCCTCCGCTCCCTCTTCTGGAAACGAGGAACCACCATTATGCCAGCATTCTTTCAGCAAATTGTTTCTCTTGGATAATATATAATTTGGCCTTTAAGATATGCTGGATTTTGGTCATTAAGAGCTTTGAATGTTTTAAGAAGAGAACTTTAAATTACACTGGGTGAAATAAAAAGTAGCCAATATGGAAATATTATAATTTTCTTGGTAATTCTTGTCAGAGCTGGGCACTGGACTGCAACGACTACTGTGTCTTATAATTTAGTTTTAATAGGATTTTCATGAAAATAGTATTCTAAGTCACAGAGGGTTGTTTTTGTTTTTTTTTTCCAATAAATTCAAAATTGTGAGTTGTGCAGATTTCATCATTGAAAGTCTCACAGTGGCTAATCAAAACTTTTGCTGAACTAAATATTTTGGCTGTCATCAGCCTCCTGGACGATTGAAATAGTTGCATGAATGCACATGTGCAAAGCAGAGAGATGGCACGACTGCTTCATTTGCATGCAACGCTGTACAGTTAAATCAAATTATTTGTTTCGTGTCCTTAACAACCAACAGCTCACATCTCAAAGCGTTTCTAGCTATCGGTAAAAGTTTCTGCACCCTTGATTTTGTTGTTGATTTGATTTGATGAAATTTTAGTCTACAGGAAAGCACAGAGCAGGAAAAACAGTGATATGTTTGTTTGTTTTTTTTGCCTTGTGAGTATTGTGATCACTGTGCTGGCAAACACAAAGCAAACTAACTTCTCCATCTCCTATTTTCGATGGCAGTCAGCACAGTTTTCTGGCGCATCTGTGCCATCCTCCAATGCCGTCCTTGGCTGAGCAGAAATGAACAAATACACAGCTGCCTCTGGGGATTCAACACTTTTCCTAAACAGTAACACATGAGTGACGTACTTTGATTTTAGAATTTAATCTTATTCTAAACTATATCTGAACTAACTATTTACAACATAAATCCCTAAAAATATCAAGTTTAGGTGTCAGTGGTGTAGATGCCTTGTTGTGTGAGTTTTGTGTACGTACGCGTCGTCTCTCAAGTTTTCTTTCAGAGCACAAACATACATTTCAGGAAAGGTTGCCGTTGGTATTGAATGTGAGTGTGTGACTGTCTGCCTGTGTTTGATGCCAGGTGTACGCTGTTTTCCCTTATAGCCATTTGGGATCGGCTCCAGCGCTCCTCAGCCTCAATATGCGTGAAGTGTAGGGAAGATGGATGGATAATGTATGATAAGAGGGATTAGAAGAAGCTTAATGGTGTTGTGACTGAATCCTATACCTTTCAATATATATATTTTTTCCTCCTTTAAAAGCTTCTTCTGGAAACATACTGATTCACTGTATATCTAGAGTCTAAAAATACAGACTGCGTTTACCCTAAAAAGGATACGAATGGTGTATTGTCTGGAAGAACACAGCCTCGGCGTCCTCGGTGTCCACCTCTGTTACTCTGACAAGATACTGCTTTTTATTGAGAAAACATTTTCCTTACTCATTTTGCTCAACAAACCCTGCAAATGTACATTAGAGAGCTGTAATTCACCGTAAATCATCCGTGACCTAATGGCGCTGTGAGAGCCCTCGTGGAGGAGAGCGGCGTGTCTCCCGGGTGCCCGGCCTCGTGGAGAGTGTCTGAGAGTTTTGGAAGTCGGCAGGTCGGCTCTGAGCGCCGCTCTGCGGCTGTCTGATCGCTGTGGGAGGAGTTAACCCTCTTGTGCTACATACGGGCCTGTATTTCTTTATCAGACAGGATGGTCAACTCATCCTGTCCAGAGTTTACTTTGCCTTTTTGACAAATCCCAGCAGGGATGAACTAGTTTCTGTCACCCTGCTGGACAAAATGGGTTTGGAGGATGTATTGATGAGCAGCTCTGCAGAAACCAGCAGCATGACGACTGAAGAGGACTCTCATCTTTTTGTGACCGCAGCTCCGGCAGATGTGTGCTTCAGGAACTCTTCAGCATCAATCTGAAGCCACTTAAAGCATGTGGCCCATGTCTAAAGTGCCTATTTATAGAGAGATAGCTTGGCATCGGTACACTGACTATTCATTTATCTCATTTCAAGTCATTTAGCCCACATGTTTCTGTTTGTGAATTAATGAATAGGCAGTGTAATGGCCTGTTAACGCAATATTGATGAGGTAATGCTGATACTAATGACATGCCCAAAGTAAATTTAAGTGTTTACAAATGGATGAGCACATGCGGCCACATATATCTGCTCCGATTCTCCCCGCGCCTCTCCATTAATTTAATAGATTCGGCTTGTTGATCGTCTGTTCCTTCTTAACCATGGAAAATCACCTTGTACAGTATATAATCCTTCTCCCTACCGCCATGGACGAATTTCATCTGCAAACACGCGTAGCAACCGCAGATCTGAGAAAATATTTACAAATGTTTGTTTTGGTTATTAGAAAATGTTGCCTATGTGTTCATTAAGAATTAGCAACTGGATTAATTAGGTTAGGATTAAAAATTGACTCATACAGATTGAATTTAAATGAAGAACTTATTTAATCACAGTATATAGTTAGAGTGTTAAAGCTGTTAAAGTTGTTTCTGTCAATGTAGTTTTATTTTGATTAGTTATTTGATTATATAAAAAAAATAAATAAAGTGATTATTTATGTGTCTGCGGTTGACTCACATGATGTACAGATATGTAGCTGGAGATTAAACCATATATGGAACCTGATCCATCTGCAACATCAACCGACTGATCAACAAAACCACTGATCACAGGTTCAATCGCTCTCTTTTCCCAGACTCTTTCCAGGACCCCTGTTTCTAACTCTAGCTCTCTGCTTGGAGCTTTGGCCAACTTGGACTGGAGGAGAAAAATGTACAGAAGAGACCAGGAGACAGCTCAGAAACGTCTGCAGCAGACATCTGAAAATCCCCTTTCAGCCCAGATCACTGTTCTAAGTGGAACACAGCTGCTACACGCCAAAGATTTCTTCCCTCTTTCTTGGACACGCCCGAGCACAATTTCACAACAAACATGGGTAAGTAAAGCAATGATCCGCTTGATTGAACCGCTCTTGATCTGATGTATGCTGTGTGCTGGTGTGATCAGTTGTCGTTAGGTTCCTGAAGCGTCACACAGGCTGCATGCTGAACCGTCCTCTTCTAACGGGCTTTGATCCACACGCTAAACTTCCTGCCACATTCGTCCATTCCAAACGTGCACAAACTCACACGCGTGCACACGCAAATGCAGTCACCCCACTGTCACTCACTCACATACACACAGAGAATGTCATGTAACTTTCTTGTGTATAGTTTTAGCTTAATTAATAATCAAAGTTCCAAATTGGTAGTTTAGCATATTTTTATGAGACTGATGAGTTTAATGTTCTTCATTTTCCCGTCTTAATAAAGGTCGTGCCCTGAGAAACTAAAAGACCTAAACTAATAGCTGTGATTATTATTTTATTTGATCTTAACACTAACCATGCACACAGTCCCTGGTGTGATGGTACATGAACAGCCGAAGCTACTTCACATTTAACCTCAACACCGAACGGTCACCATCAGCCCCAGGTGACAGGTATTCCTCGTGTTTAGTTTCCCCGGTCAAGTAGTGATGTGTTGTCCATGTTTAGCTTTTGTCAGTCGACTCAATAAGTGAATTCCTCTGACAACTCACTATGATTCTTTTCAGTCTTTCTCTGTTATCTGCTTTTGTCAAAGGACGTCTGTGGCTTTATGTGACTGAAGGAATGTGTGACTTACCTACGAGGTTATGTTTCTGGGTATTGTGCAGAATATGTGTAATAACCTTGGACATTATAATATCCTGCGACCATGGTGACTTTAACCACCATAAGAAATTCAATGACACTTTACAATCCATTCACTCTGCTAAAAACATATTGTATATATTATATCTTGTACTGTATAATCATATATTGTATCGTTTATTGTATATTGTATTGTATATATTGTATAGTTCCTGTTATATTCTAAGATTCATATTGTACATACTGTCAGATATTCCTTGTTTTTTCTTCCTATTATCAATCCTTACTACAATTTGCACTATTACTTCTTCATTGCACCTTTCATTACTTTTTGCACCCCCCTGTGTGTTCTCTTACACCTGTAAATTTCTCTACTGTGAGATTAATAAAGTCTTCTATTCTGTTCTATTCTATCTTTTGCTCTACTATATCCAGCACCATCAAGTAATCAAAAGAGACCAACTCAGAGGTGTTTTTTGACTCTTGAAGTGAAATGCATCACCTGGAGAAAAGACCCACACTCAGGCACTACTCGTATATGCAGAGTGATTCTCTACTCAGCTAAAACTCAAACTCGGAATTTTCTCACTGTGGAACTGAAGCACTAACACCACATCACCGTGTGACCCTGTTACCAAGATTGAGGAGTGTTTTTATTTCTGTCCTCATAGAGTCGGTCATTCTCCTTGACAATTAAAAAATTATGTTTCACATCTTCACAGTTTATCTTTTCTCTTGAATATAAGACTAACTACTCCACTGTGTTTTGCAGTGACATTTTCCCTTGCAAATCTTTGGACATTTCTTGATGGAGAACAGAAAAAAAACAAATTGCTCTACAAATTGCTTAGCGCACAAAAACATTCTGTGTTTAATGTGAAGTGTGAACATTTGCCTAAAAGTTGTTTACGGATTAGGATATCCACACTATAAAATCCCACAGTGTAACTTATGTTTGGAATTAATAGACGAGGGAAAGTCTAGATCCCTTGTAAACCTCTTACAACTAATCTGCTATAAAAGTGGGAAAAAAAAAGCTGAATTCCAAATCGGCTTGTATCGACAAAGTTTTGGGAAAACTACAGTCAGCAATTAAATAACGGCTATAACTTCACACAGTCTAGCGTCTCATCAGCGTCCCTCACGCTCATTAAGTCAGTCTTATTTAAATGTGACAAGGAAAGGTCATGAAAAATTAAGACAAATAGAAAATAATGATTTAGTAAAACAACAACAGCCAGTTCAGGTTCAGCAGTACCTCATCTCCACATTTTTCCTCGTACGCCAGCGATTTGCAGTGCTGACATGTAACAACTGCTGTTCTATTTGATTCATTTTACGACTGTGGCAGGTGGCAGACGTTTCTGCGAGGGCTGCTACAGTTGGATGCATGCAGACAAATCCGAGCACGCGCGCACACTTGCAGACACGCGCATATGCTCGGCCGATATTGGCCGTAGTAATAGCCAACACAAAGTAATCTGGCAGTGTGATTTAATGGCTGGCAGTGTGCTTTGTTCAGCTCAGTCAACATGTTGAATTTAATTTCCTTTTTCTGTCCTTCAGCTGGCGATTTCTTTTTCTTTTTCTTTTTCTTTTTTCTTTACGTCCCAGAGAAATATTTCCTATTGTGTGCATTTTTTGTATTTCCACATCTATTTTCCTCCCAAAGCACTGGATGTACGTCCCTCTTCAGCGTGCTCTTGTCTTTGCTAGTGATGCCTTGTGTTTGTCTCTGCGATGTTGGTTTGTCTCCTCATCTGTCTCTCTGTCTTGCTCTGCTTGTCTCTCTCTCTCTCTCGCTCTCTTTCTCTCTCTCTCTCTCTCTCTCTCCATGTCTCGCTTTTCACTGCCCCCCCAGACACACTCGAAACCACTACCCTTGTTTTATTTTATTTTTTTCCTGGGTTTCCTGAAATCTCCCCACTGATGAGAAACTCTGTGACAGTACTATACATGCTCTGTCTGAAAACGACTTATGGGGATTTTAAGTGGATACGTCACAACTAAAGGGGAAGGGGAAGAGGGAGGGACGGAGGAGAGGAGAGAAGAGGAGGGCGAACCATGAACAGAGACAGGGAGAGAAAATGAGAGAGAGAGAGAGAGAAGTGAGAGAGAGAGAGAGAGTACAGAGGGATATATTGACTCAAAGCTGGTCTGCATGCTCCACAGTGTGTGAGAGACAGAGGATGTGAGAGCAGGCAAGATGGAGTGCTGGCACAGATGAAGACTGTCCCTGGGTACGTTTTTGTGAACGGCTATATATATGCATGCGAGTGAGACTGCTTGTAAGTGTGTGTGCGTGCGTGTGTGTGTGTGTGCATGCACATGTTCTTGCACGATGGCGTCCCAGTACATGAAGAGAGTGAGAGTGGGTGAGTTGGCCAGCAACATGCTGAAAGTGATGCTTTGTACATGGGAACCGGAGCAGTCAATTAGGTTCTTATATAAGAATGAAAGGAGCGACTGAATGAGAGGAGGTGTCGTTGATGGGAACCAGCAGTTTGGTATCTTCATCTGTGTTTGAAGATTAACACATGTGCGTGCATGCGTGTGCGTGCGTGCCTGTGTATGTCTTCTTTGTGAGTGAGCGAGTAGCTGTACTACAACTTAGTATGGTAAGGATGATCGGGGTGTGCTCTGGGAAATGTAGAGGAAGACTTTACTTGGAGTTAAGGCGTATTCTGTGTTAATATGGAGGGGAGCGTATTAAAAGATTACCCCCGTACATACGCATATATGTATGAGAACATGTGAGGAGTTTTTCTATGCATTAGAAATGAGCAATAGGAATGCTGAGAGGAAGCAATTCAAGCACCAGCATGGTATTTAGCACTTACGTGTTCTGATGTGGCGCTCTCTTTTTACAGCTTATGTATACCACTGAGACTCTTTCAATTTGCAGAACAACCTCAGTGGAAACCTGTATTTTGGGAAAATGGATTGGATATCACTTATACACATCCATAGGAAGGGATTCCTTCAAAAGTGGACCATACTGAATGAGAATATATCTTGAACGTAACAAAAGGTGGTACAGTAAATCTAATTATCTGTCTGCCTATAGAAAAAAAAAGTCTACAGATTTCATGATGAATATGAGGCTTAAATCACTTTGCAGGCAAACTATGAATCATCATGTCATTTAAAAATGTAAAGATTTGAATACTTGTTCAGAAACGTGCAGCTTTTCTCTGCCGATTTTTGCTTCAAATAAAAACTGGAGTCACAACTTTTCTCAATGCAGAGAATGAATCACAGTGCTACAACGAAGCACAAAGAGTGTCAACTTCACTGAATCAGTTTAAAGCTGAAAGTGTATCAGTGGTGGAGTTTGATCCTCAAACATCGTACACACAAAAAAAAAAACGATGTTTCAGGCTCAACTCGATGACGAGTGGTGCGTCATCCTCAAACGACCTGTTGTTGTGACATTACTAGACAAGTTACAAATTTGAGAAGCTGCTTCTTCATGATGTTCCCTTTCAGTTTATTTTAACACATGATCAAATCAGTTTATTTGTAATCTAGTTATTTTTATCTGTTATAGTTTAATCTGGGACAGTGACATAAAAACAGAGTGAGGACTGCCACATTTCAGCTTGAAGTTTGCTTCTCGCACCATTAAAGTCGAACTACTTGCAGCACAGTGGGAGCAGGAAAGAGGCGAGCGCCTTTGGTCTGCCTCAGCCACTGTGAGGAAAATAGGAAGTTATATCATTGGGCTTAACGAAGACAGAGTTTGGTAACGATTATTACACTTCATTTAGTGACAAATATGCTAAGGACTGAGAAAAGGCCTCAAATAGTATTATGTAAATATTGCTCAAGGGACCTGCAGATGAAAGAGAGAGAGGAGTGAACGAGTGAGATAAGGAACGGATTAGAGTGAAGTGCAGATACACAAGTGGCATCACTTGTTCATACTTTTCAGCACCACATCTGAATATTCATTCAGCACAGACTTGGTGTGAGTCACGCCTGAAGTGCCAGAGGTTCTGACAAAGTCTATTTCGGTTTGGACAAGTGAAGGTTGCAACAGTGAAAACAGAGACGTCTTTTCCGGCCTTCCAGATTGATTCAGGAGTATCGTGAATTTCGCCTTATTCCCAGAGTTCTGACCCCTGCTGCTGCAGAAACTCTCAGGAAGTGGAGGCTCGCTGGCGGTGGTATGACTGTGTGTTTTATCTGCTCCCCGTCTTTGATTCTCACTGCGCTCGTGTCGTTCTCTCGTCCCACAGCCCCATCTGACAGTCCACATGAGTGTCTCCAAGCCTCCCCCACCGCCCTCCACCTCCCACCTGGCCATCCCCCCTTCATCCACCTCCACCCCTTCCTCGTCCGCCTCCTCCCCCTCGGCGACGCCCCACTCCACCGCTCTGCCCCCGCCCTCGCCCGTCAAGATCTCTATGCAGGAGCACTTTGCCATTAACGTGTGCCCGGGGCCCATCCTCCCCATCCCACAGATCTCAGACTTCTTTCCTCGATTCCATGACTACCCCTGCACGCCACCACCTCCCAGGGAGAAGAAGATCCTGAAGGAGGAGACGTTCAACGGGGAAACGGGCGGAGGATTCAAGGATGGGGAAAGAAGAGGGGAGAATGACGGAGACAGGGAGGAGGTGTTTGACTCTGATGATGACGACAGTGAGTTTCGAGGGGGAAGAGTTGTAGTCGATGCTCAAACTTGGACCAAGTGTCAAACTTTGGGCAGACTGAGAAAAAAAATTCAATATATCTTCTTGTTCTGCTCAATTTGAGTCTCTACCCTTTTTCTTTCTTTCTTTTTTTTTTTTTTTTTTTTACCAGCATATGCTTGTATTGTGGATCCAAACATTTTCCCGAGTGTTTGTCACTCCCGCTTTATGTGACTGCCGCTGTGATGATTTATTACACAGCGCCGCGGTAGTGGAACTGGAGGTTCTGCTCATTCCCAAACAGTAATCAAACAAGACAGATCAATTCATATTAGACAGCATCATGCTTTTAAGAGGCCATCTGCTGCAAATATGACTCAGAGCTTTGGAGTGTTTGTGTGTCACTTAGTGTTGCTGTGCATTTTGCTGCCAGTAACTACGGTACCGTGTTTTTTTTTTTTTGTGTGTGTGTGTTTGTGTGTGTGTGTGTGTGTGTGTGTGTGTGTGTGTGTGTGTGTGTTTAGCTTACCTGGGAACGCTGGAGTTCACTCTGCTCTTTGATCAAGATAACAACTGTCTTCATTGTACTATTCACAAGGCAAAGGTACGCACAGCTTTAATGCCGTCTCCATTTTAAACAGACCGTCCCGCTGTTTATGTGTTTTGTTCCGTGATCCTCCGTGAAGCCAAAACAGTAGTTGTGTCAAGATTTCATGTCTCCCACAAGATGTCCAAATGGTGTCTCTCAAAACACTTCCAGTAAAGCGTGTTGGC
Source organism: Salarias fasciatus (assembly GCF_902148845.1). Taxonomy (NCBI): domain Eukaryota; kingdom Metazoa; phylum Chordata; class Actinopteri; order Blenniiformes; family Blenniidae; genus Salarias; species Salarias fasciatus. The sequence goes on along the minus strand of NC_043750.1, from coordinate 16,407,604 downwards.
TGCGCTCTTTTGGCAGCTCGTCACTTCACAACAAAACCGTCCCGGAAAAAAAAAAAAAAAAGATTGTTGTGTTGCAAGGTTGCCTTCACAGAAGCATTATCGTACAAGGACACAAGTCGTGCATTACATATCGCATACTGTCACATGATGTTAATTATGTAAATCTGGCTGAACAGTTCCCTTGAGGACAACACAAAGAAGTCGAGGAGGGTAGGAAACACTGGCATAGAAAATAACGCCCAGGAGCGTGTTTCAGACGTAACTACAGTAGAGGAGGTCTGTCGCTGTCTTTTTCTGACCCTGTCAGTTGTGTGAACTGTTTGAGGGCATGATGACGTCACCTTTGACCTTAAAGTGCGTGTGTGCGTGCGTGCGTGTGTGTGTGTGTATGTGTGTCTGCTTGCGTCCACAGGGACTGAAAGCCATGGACTCCAACGGACTGGCCGATCCATACGTCAAGCTTCATCTTCTCCCCGGAGCGAGCAAGGTCAAAGTCTCAACCTCACCTCATTGGCAATTAGTGTAACTCGCCACCACACCGGACCGTTGCAGACGCTAACACACCTTCAGTAAACCTGTACATACCGCAGTAAATTGTTGTAAAATACGATATTTCATTCAAAAATATATATTAACTTTGGGAAGTTAAAAAAATGTCAAGAATTTTTTTTGTCCATGAAATTGTCAGGTGTTCGTTGTTCTTCATCAGGAACCAAGCAGAGGTCACAACACTCACGGGAAAGTGCTGAATGGCGGCGGTCTAATTTCACGTGTCGTTTCGGGCGGGTGAACAGGAAGCATTTTAGTTTGTTAGTGTTTAATGTGACTCTTCCAGTGCTCTGCTTTATCGAGCACAAACATGTTCTGGTCTGCTGCGCCGCTCTTGTCTTGTTTTCGGTTCAAGCGCCAGGAAAGATAAGGGGCGCCATAACAGCAACCCCTGAGCTGCGACATAATGCAACCTGTTGTCGGCCATTTTGGCTGGAGGTTGACACAAAAAAAAAAAAGAGCGCGGTGGGGCGCAGAGGTGAGGGAAGTTGAACGAGGCAAATGTCTCAGGTCCAAGTGCTAACAATAACAACGTCTGGGGCAGATTTTTTTTTTCTTTTTTTGTCCTTCAGGCTTCCTCTGGAAGTCTTCTCTCTCGTCGTTATCACTCTCTTTTCCCCACTTGCCACCCCTATCTCTGTCTCTATCTCACTATCTGCCTGTGACCCTCTTTGACCTTGAAATACCAACAGTGTGCAGCGCAAAGGGAGACAACTGAGAGGGAGGGAAAGGGGGGAGGGAGTGGAGAGAGGGAGGGGAGCGGACTGGGGGGAGACAGATGAGGGGAGGACAGCAGCAGGTGGTTGTCATGGAAACAGGGAGGATTGTTACACGGCTCACGTCAACAGGCAAGTGTTGATGGGGGGGGTGAAGGGGGGGTATGGAGTGTGTTGGTGTGTGTGTGTGTGTGTGTTTGGAGGATGGTTGGGGGGGGGGGGGCACATAAACAGTGAGTAGGTAAGAACCCATGAACCATACCAGACGGGGGAGGGGCACGGCGTCATTTGGAAATTGGGCGAGCGCACGTGAGTAAGTGAGCAGCAGGACTGACGCACATCAGCCCCGGCGTTCACGCTCAGAGTCCGCGATGAGTAATCCAGACCGGAGAAGGTCTGAAGACAGGAGTACCTGCCTCCTCTGCCCCACTCACACACGCTTCCTTGCCCCTCCGCCTTCTCTCTCTCTCCTACACACACATACACACGAGCACTTTCTCTCCGCCACAATACGGTCAAGTATGCCGTCTCATGGTGTCAAACACACACACACTGCATCGCATGCAGCACATGACCTTGTGTGTATGCAGACACATGGTAAGGATTTAGTCACAGCACCAGAGGAACTCCCTCCCTCCCTCCCTCCCTCCCTCCCTCCCTCCCTCTGATAACTGCCTCTCTCTCTCCCGTCTTCACGCGCAGACATGCACAGACACAGCTCTTCCTGCTGCCGCTGTGGTGGTCATTGGTATTTTCGTCCGCCCGCTCCGAACCGAGGTGCATAGTAAATTCACTCCCAGTCGGGCTCCGTTCTCGCAGCTCTGGGAAGTCCGGATCCACTAAAAGGGAGTGTGAAATAAGTAAAAGGATTCACGCAGACAGATGGAGAGAAAGGAAGAGTGCGGTGGACAGATGGAAAGCAGTGGAGATAAAACATTTAGAAACAGAATCAAAAGCAGCGCTGTGAAAGGAGGGAAATGGAAGGAAAGCATTGGGGGACTGGTGTTTTGAATATTTGTGGATGGAGCAGAAGCTCAAGATTTGTTTTCACAAAACTAACCTCATTGAGTCAAAAAGGAGTAATGATTACTTTGCTAAGTAGTCGTTCTGTGCAGCTGTGCGGCGCCGCTCGTGACTCCGCTTCTTCGCGGCTCCTGCTGCACGTTAGCGAATCAAACAAATGACATCGACTTAAAACAGGAGTCCCTTGATGGAACATGCTCTGGAGGGCTGCCTCTTGTTGATAAGCCCAAAGTTTCCTGCAGGGAGAGAGAAAAAAAACGGGGGAAAGAAAGACTGGGATGAGAGGAGATGGAAAAAGAGGAGAAGCAGAGAACAATGCGATGTGAGGACAAAAAGCAGACCCAGAGATAGACGATGGCAGAGAGGGTTCAGGCCCCGAGGCACTGCAGGAGGCTGACAGCTGAGAAAGTTAAAAAAAAAAACTAAAAACCATTGAGGCTTCAGTTTAAAGGTTTGGATATGAGCAGGAGTTCATTGAGACAGAAATTCACACACTAGACTGCTCATCCTTTTGTAGACTTTAGAAACGCCATCAGTTATACCACACTCTTTGTAAAGTGAAAGCCCGGTATTCAGAACCTGAAGAAAAGTGAGAATGCGAGGTCATTTGATAGAAAAGGTGCTGCGCTATAGTCTGGAGGTGCATTAGTCACAATAACATATCATGCTCACACTCACACCAGAATGTTAATGGCAGCCGTGCAACCACCGGAGCCCATTAGGAGCATTCTGGACTTCATTGTTTCGCCCAAGGAGGAATTAACACTCGAACAGAGTGATATCAGGTCGGACCATCAACTTCAGCTGATTGTATCAACGGAGCTGTCAGCCTGTGATGAAAGTAAAATGTATTAGTAAGCAGAACAGCATCTGTGTTTGATAATGGGAAGGTTTTTTTTTTTTTTTTTTTTTTTTTTTTAATACACCATGTATGCATCAGGAGTGGAGGTAGATGGGTTTGCACTTTTTCTGTCATCAAGTGGCCGAGAACATCTAAGCAAGCTCTGGGCTCGTGCTTCTCTCCATATACGTTATCATTTTCAAGCTGGGTATAAATTAGATGCATGCATTCGCTGACCACTAATTTTAAAGGCTTAATGATGTTTTTAATGATGTAGCAAACATTAGAAAGCGTGAGGAGATGTTGCATCCGCGAGAGACCGTTTGATGGTGCAGAACCTCTCACATTTTATTTTAGGGGAAATATTTATGGCAGCAGTCAGTGTTCGTTGACACGACATAAACTATGGCGCCCGTGTCGCGCACTGAAATGGTTTGGCGCTTTTTTTATGTGAGAGCGCAGTACTGGATTGCTGGCAGGTCTAGATGGAAATATAACTGCTTTCGTTTTTCACACAGAGGAATGACCTACATGTGAGACCTTGAGTACAAATGTAAAGCTAATTAGTGGGTTCAAGTTGATGTTAATTATCTGATATGTTTAAATAACACATTTTATTAACCTAAATGTTGCGTTATTTGCATTATTGAACTATATACCGACATCTCATCCTTTACTTTGGAGACTTTAGAAGAAAAAAATACCAAGAAGCTAATAGAAAAATGAAACAGAAGTAAGCAGAGAGAAGGGTATTTAGAGCCCATAAGTAAATGCTTTTCTCCAGTGATATCCACTCCTGCAGCTCTGAACAGAAGATTAGTTCTGCCTTTATCTCTTTGAGACTCTGCAGTGAGTGAAATGTTTGTAGAACTTCAGCTTTTGAGCCAGAGGATTGACTCTACGCACAGACATTGTGTCTCAAGAGTCAGTGAAATTTTACTTGGATCCAGTCCCATTTTCATGTAGTGTATAAACATCACCAATAATATAGTCAGAAATGAAAACTTAAAAAGAGATGAACATACCCTCAAGGCAAATGTGGGATGTGAGGCATCAAGTGGGAGCAAACTTTATTTATGGATGGTGATGGTGAAGCCGTTAGGGGCTTGTGGGCATTTCTTCTCCTGGAATGCATTTTAATTTTTCATGTTGATTGTGTTGTGCAGGCTAATTGGCTGCTGTGTTTTCATGTGCTGGAAACGCAGCGCTTGTTATAGAGGTCTGGCTGCTGCTGAAGCGCCGTTTCGCCGAGCGGAGAAACAGAGAAAGAGACAGACAAACAGGTGCGATGAGGGGAAAACCTTTCGTCCGCTCAATCCCTTCCATGAAGTCGGCAGCAGATGTCTGCGAATTCCCGAGGGACGAAGATAAATGATGTTTCCCCACTCTCTCCCTCTCTCTCTCTCTGTGTTTTTTCTTGATCTCTCATCGCTTGATTTTGCTCCATTTTCATGATCTTTTATTCTCTTTTGCTGATTCTGATCAGTCAAAACCGCGGCCTCGTCCTTTGAGCAACCCTTGCACCTCTGTTGTTCTTTGAATCTCTTCTTTTCCCAGGGCTTTCTTTTCACGTGTCCATTCCCTGTTCCCATGCAGGCGAACAAGCTACGCACAAAAACCCTGAAGAACACTCTGAATCCGGTGTGGAACGAAACCCTGATCTATCACGGCATCACTGCGGCCGACATGACCACCAAGACACTCAGGTAGGCGCTCCGCTCCGGCTTTATCTCTGAATACACACACCTGTGCTTCTTCTGGGAGACGCCCAGGTGACTGTCGTCCTATGCAGCAAATAAAGAACTTTTCCAGTCCTCCAGTTGCTGTGCAGGTGTTGGCTGTGAGGCGAGTCCCCGCCGTTCCACGATCCAGGTCAAACGTAGCCATCTTGGCCCAAAAAACTGACGCGCTCATGTCGTTCCCGCGATGCGGAGATAGACTTTCGTGTGTGTTTTGTTTGTGAAGGTGCAATCAGCGTCGGTTTACTCAGCCTAAACGTAATAGGGTCGGATGGTATTGTTTGTCCTCGGGAGATACGACGCAGACGTATTCGCACGGGCGCGCGCACAAATCTCATCTACACCTCACACACACAAATGCAGGCAGTCAGGTGTGTGTGTGTGTCAAGGGCAATCACTGGCGGGAAAGAGCATGTGTGGCGCCGCCTCTGAACACACACACACACACACACATGCTAACTCCACACATCCTTTGGTGTTTTTCCCAATAGGCTCACACACAGTCAGAAATAACATTCGCTCCCTCTCTCGTCACATGCGTGTGCGCCGCACAAACATCCGAGCAGAGCGAGGTTCCTTAAATACAAAGGAAAACCCACCTGACCTCCATTCAAGGACACAGCCCACAGTCACACACCAGCATGGGGGCTCTGGGTAGCCAAAATGAGGAAGAGGAGGAGGTGGAGTGTGACCAATTTTGAGCAAGGGATGAAGAGACTGAGAGAGAGAGCGAGAGAGAGAGAGAGGTGCCTGCCAAGATCAACAAAGAGAGCAGGAGGGAGAGCGTGAATGATGTCGAGTGACAGATAAGCGGGTGTCGGAGAGGAAACTGGGGAGGCCAAGAGTGAGGAAGATGACAGAGTCGGAGGATGGAGAGAATCCAAGGGTCAAATTGACAGAAAAAGAGAAAATGTGGCAACGAGAGAAAACTGGTACCACGGATAAAGTGATGAATGAGTAAATTCACTTAGCTGAGAAAAGAAAGAGAGTGATGGGGAGGCGTTTACTCAGAGGGGAAAGAGAAGACGAAAGAATGAGGACAGTGAGAAATATGTAAGACACCCAATGAGCCCGAGTGAATGAGACGCTCCCTGACAGCAGGGAGAATGAGCACAGAATGCAGCAGACGAAGACGGGGAGGAAGAAAATCTGCTTAAACTCTCTCTGGATGAGCTCGGGCTCCATCACAGCACCTCCGCCAAACAGACTTTGTTCTTCGTCACATCTCAGATAGCGGCAGGCAGTCGGCGAGCGGGAAGCTGCGGTGGGATTCCCAGAGAGATGTTTACTCACTGGGTCGTGCCTTTGCTGCATCCTGCTCTGCTGGTCCCAGCAGCGAGACGAGCAGGGAAGCCGTCCTCTTTGATCCCCTGCACAATGGCTCGGCCTCTCCATAGACCCGCCTGAAGGCCTGGACCGTGCAGAGGTTTACTGTTGGTCTTGGATCACGCTGCAGTCAGACAGACAGACGACGTGTTGTAGCGGGAAAAAAAATAGAAAATCAATTTCCTGTGGGAGCAAAGAACACGTTGATGCAGTGTTTGTGTTCAGGTGTTTTAAAAATGTCTGTCTTCCATTCATATCCTGACACATTCTCAAGCAGCTCTTATTCATTCATCCATCCTTCTTCAACTTTATCCAACCGAGGCTTGTTAGCTCCCTGCTGATTATGTTGAAGACCAGACGCACAATATACAGGTTACAGGTCTCCACAGGGAAACAAACAGAGACACAGTCACACAGGCCCTGACAAATTTATTATAATATAGAACAAAAACTGAAACAGTTCTGTGAGGAACTCAACCATTTTTCCACTCTGGTATAAACCCAACCTCGAATCACCAGCCAGAGCACCATCTCTATCTGAGAGACGGGGATCAGGATTACTTTAAATGAATATTTGGCACTGAAAAGCTGGACCCACTGTGAGATACTGCTGTGGTTAAAGCCATCAAATCAGCCACAGCAGGACTGCAGTATTATCACACCATCGATCATTAAAAAAAAAAAAAAAAAAGTCACTTTTGGCATTCAGTGCCATTATTATTTTTTTCGTCGTTTATTTTTATTTTGAGTCTTTACGAACTTTCGTTTTAAACTCTGGCTGATCACCAAGCCGCTGTCTGTGTTTACCAGTTGGTGCTGAACAGATTGCCTACAGTGGGTAATTAAATGCCTTAATTGAAAAACAGCTGCATGATGCAGCCAAGGAAAGAATTATGTGACTGGTAAGAGTGAAGATGGAGGCTGACTGCTGCAGAACAACTAACAAGCTCCCTAAAACTGAATAAATGATAATTGTATAATTACTGCAGGTGTCCTGTTTTGCACTGTATAGCAATTCAAGGTGTATCTTAAATGTTTTGGTATTGATAGATCAATATTACTAATATACTATAATTGATTTAGGCTTGAAAAAACCATGTGGGATATATGAAACTGCTTTTTTACCCATAAAATGCAATAAAAAAACTAATCAAATGCTCAGTGACCAGAATTTAGTGAGAACATAACCATGCAGTTATTTTTCTTTTTCTATTGATCATGCTGTTATTTATCTGTTTGCTGATTGAATTTTACGTGTTACATTTGCAGATAAATAAGCAAGATAAAAAAAAAAAAAAAAACTCAACCATGGGATGAAAACAGCATCACAACTGAAACATTTTCACGCAAAAAATTTAATCACAAAACAATCACAAACGCATTGAGCAGTTTAGAAAGCAAGAGACGGTGTTTGGTGCTTGTTGCTGGATTGTTCATTGCCGATTGCTCTTTTCCACTAGTTCTTTGGCGCCGTCTAGCAGATTAATGGAGGCTGGAACAAATGATAGTTTGAAGCAGTTTGTTTTGCACTTTGGCATTCAGACCTGTCTTGCTGATGGAAGAACTTCTCATGTGGGAGACATAGTGAGCGGATTTGTAATGAAGACCATTTAAATCATAGGCCCTTGAGATGCAGCCTCTTCTTTCCAAGATGCTCTTAAACACATAATGACATGAATATCATAAGTCTGAAGAGATTTCAATTAATTTTTTCATGACTGATTAGCTGTATAGTTCCTTTATGGTCTTCTCAGATTGTTTCATAAAAATTATCTTTTTTTTTTTGGCACCTTATGCCTGAGCCGTAATGTGTGCTGCTCTCGGTGATTGGCAGTTGACGTGGATCTGGTGGGAATCATTCAGAGAGACTCTGCAGCAGACTGTTGACAAGATGAAAGGAATCCACCCAGAATGTATAAATGCATCGATATATATTTGCATATTTATTTTGTTAGTTAAATACAAGACGTTCACCGGACACCCACAGACAGCAGTGATCATCCTGTGATCCTGTTGAGCGATTTATTAAATGAACGAAGAGCGGTTATGTACATGTAGGGTTTTATTACTGTTTTAGAGATAAAGTCTGTGCGACTTCAACTGTGAAAGTTTCTATTGCACAAGTAACTTTTGGAAATTGCCTTAATAAATCTATTTTTTGTCGATTTGAATCTAGTGCATGATGGGTTTTATAATTTCCAACCTATAAATTTTCAGTGTTGATAATAATTTATGTTTTAATACTGACATAAAAAAAATCACATTGCAAACTGCAAATATTAACTTTGATTTAATTAATCTTCCTTGAGCCACATTTTCACTACTTTTTGGTTTGTTATTCTTCCTTAAACACGATGGAAAAAGCTGGAACGCAGCCAAAAAACTTAAAAGTCATGAAAAATCTCTTTGGTGTCAAGTCCATTTGTCTGCATTGCTCTGTGGACTGGAGGACAAATGGACCTGAAAAAAAGCTCTGCAGCGTGTAAAGTGGGTCTGTTGCATTTATTATTTTATTTCCTCTTTCCTTCATTCACTTAGTCCATTAATGATTACATAAAGCCATTCTGCTGAGGCAAAATACTAAACAGAATAACTACATAGTCAGTCATGAAATGGCTCAGAACAAAAGAGAAATCTTCCCAAAGTCCTAACAGCATTCATTTCTTTATAATCTGTCTGTGATGACTCACTGCTCCAGTGTGCAGACTTTATCTCTGAAGGCCACCGGAGGTCCGCGCTGTTATTAAGACCGAACCAGCTGAGTAAACTAATAACTAATGTCTTCAATCCAGACTTCACGGTTGGCTTCACGCCGGTTAATCCGTTAATTGGTCCAGCAAGGCTGCCAGAGGTGCCGTGGTCTGGAGTGAAAAGTCCACCGAACTGGAATACACTCCAAAAAGCATCCTTATTTACTCCAGAGTGATATCTGCCACACTGCGTTTGAAAGGAAACCCGAGGTAATTTCCTGTGGAAAATCTGCTAATGTTGAGGACGATACCATCGGCCGTCACCACTGATTCCTCAAGACGTACGGCGTCGATTCATCACCTTTCTTTGAAGTGGGCTTGTGAGTCAGACTGAGGCTGTTTTGTTGCGGCGTGGCTCATGCGACGGCGAGATCAGCAACAAACTTATCTTTCAGGTAACAGCAATCTGACTCCATTTCAAAGCAGTGACAGCAAAGATGCTGATCACAATAGAGCAATACAATAGAGGCGAGTCATATAATGATATTTTTTTCTGTGTAGAAATTGTTCTTAAAGACCTTTGTCACCGGAAACTAAAGAGCAACATGTGTGATTGTGTGTGTGTGTGTGCGTGTCAAAGTACAAACATGATGCCAGTGCCAGGTCTAGTATATAATTCTTTTCCTCTATCTTTCCATCCGTCTGTCGGGCTGCATAATAGACTCGCTCTGTCCTCGGCTGTGGCCAGATAGGAACACATCTCGCTCTTGATTGGGTGCTGGATGGAGGGAGAGGCTGCGGCTGAGGCTGGCTAGCAGATGCCTGAGGTGAGACGTAGTCTGGAAAGTGGGAAAAGCAGGTTGAGTGACATCGATATTTTTACTGCGCGTGTCGTGACGTTGGTCTAAATTTAAAATCTCTAATTAAAACAGACATCAGCAGCTACCAGAGCTCATCTAAACAATCTGCTTAAAAAGGGTGAATCGGGCTTTTAAATTCAATTTAGTGTCATGAACACACACACACACACACACACACACACACACACACACACACACACACACACACGCTCCTGACGCAGATCAGCATAAAGTACTGAAGCACAAGAACTGCAGAGGAATACAAGGTCGAAACACAAGACCTGTGAAAATCTGTAATCGCAGCATCTTTGTGCGACGCAGAAGGTGAACGGATGGTATCTACATGTGTGGTTCCCACTATGAAGCACTGAGTAGGAGGATGTGTTATGTGTGTGGGCACTTCACTGGCGACACTGTCTAAGATTTATTCAGAGTCCAAGGAAGCACATAGCCAGCATGGCTACCACGACGTGCTGCGACAGGGCATCCCATCTGGTATGCCTTCAGTCAGATCCATCTATCACTGAGCCAAAGCACAACTCCAGGCTCTGCTGGGCGTGAAGGACCAGAGACAGAGCGACCAGGTGCTGCGGCGAACGAGCGCGATGCCACCACCACCTGAGAGGAGGGCCAGAGGATGGAAAGGAGGGAGAAAGTATGCAGATTTTGTATTTTTAGAAAGTATGTATTTGAGCCTCATTGATCACAGTAAAGTTCTCGGTGTGTTTATGAGTGTAATGGTCTCTCTCTCTCTCGCTCTCTCTGTCTGCTTGTGACGGACTGGAAACCTGACCAACGTGTTCCCAGGGATTGAATCAGGAGCCACGAAACCATGAATTTGATGAAGCAATATTTAAGACGGATGGATTTGTTTTATGATCAACAGTAGGAAAACTCTTCTAGGATGAGATCTTTAAGTTGGGGATGGGGTAGAAAATGGAAACTCCAGAAACACAGAATGAGTGTATCTGAGCACGACATCCTCATTGTGAGGCTAAAGCGCTCTCCTTTAAGCTCCATATAAAAAAAACCAGTGCAAACAAAGTAGTGAATTTCATGATCATTTCTATTTCAAATGATGAAAGTTTAAAGTGTTTGATAATAATAATAAATTTTATTCATAATGCACTTTACATTTGATTCCAAGTGTCAAAGTGCTACAGACAAAATAATGAGATAAAATACAATACATCAGTCAAGAAAAAAATACAAATATGAAAAAAAAATCACTGCCTAGCAGTAGGCTTTTCTAAAAAGATGAGTTTTGAGGTCTTTCTTGAAATCTTCCACCGTCTGTGGGGCCCTGACGTGGTCTGGAAGAGCGTTCCACAGACAAGGAGCAGCGACCTCAAAGGCTCGGTCCCCCATGGTCTTGAGCCGTGTCCTGGGCGGGAGCAGACGGTGCTGTTGGCCTGACCGGGTCCTGGTGGAGGTGTGAGGTGTGAGCAGGTCTATGAGATAAGTGGAGGCATCACCGTGGAGACAGCGGTGGGAGTGCAGGAGGATTTTGTATTCAATACGGAGGTGAACGGGGAGCCAGTGGAGGGTGTGGAGGATGGGGGTGATGTGCTCGTGTTTCCGTACCCTCATCAGGACCCTGGCAGCGCTGTTCTGAACATACTGGAGCTTTTGGAGGCTCCTGCCAGGGATCCCAATGAGGAGTATGTTGCAGTAGTTCAGCCTGGAGGAGACAAAGGCATGGACAAGTCTCTCTGCAGCAGGGAGAGAAAGTGAAGAACGGAGTTTAGAGATGTTACGGAGGTGGAAGAAGGAAGTTTTGCAGATGTGGTTGACATGATTACAGTGTTTCACTGCAGAGAAATTAAAAACTGAATGAGATTGAATAGCCAACCATTTGATTGCTTCTACAATACAAAGATCTACTATTTAAATTTGACAGTAAGCTTTTTTTTTATTGTTACCATCAAAAGCCATTTCCTATCGTGCTCTTCCTGCTTGTATTCATCTCCATTAGAGCAAAACTATAATGTGAATCATGAGGTTAATTTCGTCGATAAATCTCCGCTGAACTTGGCACCGCAGGTTGAACAGACTCCACCAGCATCTGTTTGTTTGTTTCCTTTTCCTTTTTTTTTTTTTTATATAGCTGTAAAACTGCGGAGGAATGAAAAAACCAACGGGGGATTTCTCCAGAGGGCGCTGAAAACTTTGGCCAGAAATGGTGTCACGTCTAACGGCAACCCTCCTCTCACCGCGGACAGCCGACATGTATGACAGAGCAAAGGGACATAAATCATCTGACAGCCGTGGTCATGAGTCAGAGCTCTTCTCAAGCTCCTGCTAGAGATACTCATCAGTTATGACTAAAAGACTGGAACCAGCATGTCAAATGTCCAAATGTCAGAGGGACGGAAAGAGAACAGGAAGAGGGGGAAGGTGTGTTTGCGGAGGACGAGAGAGGGAGAGAGAGAGAGTGAGAGAGGAAGTGAAGCAGTGACAGTCCATCTGGGATTATCTGAGCGCAGGAAGAGTATCGGGGCAGGTGATGTCCTGTGAAGCCTCAGCTGCAGCTGATGGAAAACTCACCCTCTATCAGACATCCCCATCACTTTGAATAAGCACTCTTTGTGGGAGAAATCATTTTCCAGGAGCTCCAGTGCAGAAGATGTCGGTTCAGTTGGGTCTCATTGAATTTGGAGTGCAGCTGAAGGGAAATACACAAAGTGGAGATCACAGAGTTTTGCAGACTGCTCGAGGTTGCGGGCGTTGTCAATAATACGGCCGCTGTGAAGAAAATCCGGAATGAGTGGAGAAAGCCTGGAGAGACCTTCTGATGTCTCATGCAGAAATATTTTTATTGACATGCTTAATCGATTTAAAACGTCACCAAATACAGTTGGAGTGAAGTCCGTGTCTGTCATCTCAGCTCTCATCCCTCATCACTCTTGTGTTTGTCTGTTTATTTATTTATTTATTCATTTATTGCCAAAGTTACTGCCTCATGCAAGTGTGAGAATTGAGCAACTTATCAAGAATGTGAAGATGTTTGTGACTGTTCAACAAGCAGCATTTTTAATGTACTTTTGACAATATTTGAAATTAACATCACTGACTTAGAGCGCCACTGATGAGCTGTTAACAGTGACGAACAGTGAGGAAAACAGGGGGCGAGCTCAGACTGCTGCCGTCGTATTGACCAGTGCTAATGAAAATTCCTTCACAGCCATCAATAATGCAGTGAACTGCTGCAGGGAAGCATTTTGTTTATTAAGAAAATGAATGTTTAACCAATAAATCTGGCCGGGGAATCCCGGCAATATCCTTAATGTGGAAATTTCATTAATGCAATTTCATTATACTTTCTCAAGGAAGCACCCTGACAGCCCCGGACTTAGTTTTAAGCAATATTGCGCCTCGATAGAAGTGTTACTCACTTCATCTTTCAGCATACATCATGAAATCAATAAATCCTCACAGCTCTGGGAGTTGCGGAAGAGAAAACGTGATTGTTCAATTTCAACAATTTCTTTTTTTTTTTTTTCATTTCTTGCTTGTCTCAATTATTTCTTATTAGTGTCTGATGGAGTAAAAATCTGACTGAATAAATGTGTGGAAACACTCATTCCCACCAATTCTTCCTCATTGGTTTAGGCTGCTTAGGAGAAATCACGAAGCACTCAGCTTGTGCTGCAAATGGATGGCTGATTGGTCGTCTCTTATGGCACAGCGCACACGAGTTACACAATAATATGCGGAGTTTAGCAGGAGTGGGGCTCATCTGAAACTTTTACTGAATCACCTGCTTGTCTTCCCCGTGTGTGTGTGTGTTTTGATGTATGCAGACTGTGTGTATGTGACATGGACAGACTTGGGCGGAATGAATTCATCGGCGAGGTGCGGGTGGCTCTGAAGAAACTGAAAGAGGGCGAGAACAAACGCTACAATATGGGCCTGGAGAGAATTGCACAGGTGTGTATGACAAACGTGTGTGTGTGTGTGTGTGTGTGTGTGTGTGTGTGTGTGTGTCTGTGTGGTGGTGGTGGTGGTGGTGGTGGTGAGGGGGGGTGGGGGGGGGTGGGGGGGTGGGGGTGGGGGGGGGCTACTTACACACACATGAGATGGTTTTCTGTGACCATATATATATCAAGATGTGTCCTATTTCAATTGTGCATGCTGGCCCAAAGGCTATCAGACATCAATTTCAAATGCTGCACTATATTGTGAAATAGATATTCACCTTTAGGTGCTGTAGGCTATAACCATGTTCTGTCCGGCGATCCATCTATTCCCTCTCTCTCTCTCTCTCTCTCTCTCTCTCTCTCTCTCTCTCTCTCTCTCTCTCTCTCTCTCTCTCTCTCTCTCTCAATGCAGAATAAGGAATCCAACAATCAAACAGTGGAGCCAGGAGCAGTTGTGGCGGAGGAGGAGGTAAAGCCGCCACTACCTTCCTCATCAATCCTGTTATTAGATTTATTTTAACCAAAACAAGCCCCCGCTGTAATTTCCTATGACTTTATTGCATATGACACATTTTCTTATCTCTCAGTTGTCCTAATCTGCCATCTATTGCCTCTGAATAAAAATAAAGTCTAATTAGTCCTTTTTGATCAATGTCTTGAGTTGTGTTGGGTTTGTAGGAATATTACTCACGTGCACATGTACGGTGCACAGATTGTAAACCACAACAGTGCCGCCGGTCTGTTTTTCTTTTCCCTGCTGGAGACTGTTATCTGGTGTCTCCTTGTGATTTTTTTGAGTCACGGTCTAATAGCTTTTGGTGCCTGATTAGACTCAGTTTATGGTTGAACCTGGAGATTAAAACCAAGAGAGAACGGTGTTCGTTTGTCAAGTTCAGCTCAGACCCCTAATTATAAGCTTTAATTTGCAATGTGGAGACAAATGTTACATCACAAATAGGGAAAAGCTTTCACAACCTCATTTCATGTTCAGAAACGCACATTAAAAAAAAAAAAAAAACTGGAACAGAAAAGACAAAACATTTGCCCCTGGTTTTTATTTGCATTTTATATCTGACCTTTCTGTGCTTGAAATTGGATCCAAAAACACTATATTTTGGTTGTTATTTCAATGTTTTGCTTCTGTTGCTTTGATATGAATGTATTTTTGACCCTGCTGCAGGATTTCCCACTGTGCACTGCCACCACGGGGGGAATTGTTGAGCTGGAAACAGGTGCAGCGTCTGACACTGCTGCTTTTTGTGTCCCCAGCGCGGCCGCATCCTGGTGTCGCTGTGCTATAACACAGAGAAGGGTTGCCTGCTGGTTGGGATCATACGCTGCGCCCATCTGGCCGCCATGGACTCCAACGGCTACTCTGACCCCTTCGTAAAAATGTAAGTCACGTCAGATATAATCCCCAGCAAACCTGGCATCTTACAAATGATACTCCCGGGCAATTTTTTCTGCATTTGGAATTCACATTCATAAAGAAAGTGTTAAAGAAAGTGCTGTGATGCAGGTTGGCCTGTCTTTCTGTCATTAAATGATCAGCATCTTTCTAACTACAAACATCATCTTATTTTAAAAAAACACCAATTGCACAAATCCAGTTTTGGACAGGGACACTCTTCTTTTGATCACTAATAATTTGCGCCACTGTTGTTCTGCCGTTGAATTAGCATTCAAGATGGTGACAGACAGACCCGTCGCCAGACGGGTGCTGAAATAGCCAAACCACGGATTTGGTAAATATTAATTGTCAGTCTCGATTCATTGATGAATTCCAATTTGCTGTCTATGGTGCTGATATAGCCTATTGACTGTTGTGGTAAAGATTAATATTAAGTCACTGTGTACAGATAAATCCAAGGCACTGCCCATGGTGCTGAAATAGCCAATGCATCATTGTGATGCAGAGTATCAGTTGGTCACTGTATCAGTAAAAATCCAAGGCACTCTCCATGGTGCTGAAATAGCTAATCCACTGTTGTGGTGCAGAAAATCAGTGGGCCGCTCTTTCATGATGATTCCAAGGCGCTGTCCATTCTGCTAAAATACCCAAACCCACCATTTGGGTCAAGGTTAGCAATGGGTCTCTATTCATTAATGAATTCCAATTGCTGTCCAGGCTGCTGATATAGCCAGTTGACTGTTGTGGTGAAGTAACAGTGGGTTGCTGTTTCCCAATAAATCCAAGGTGCTGTCCATGGTGCTGAAATAGCCAATCCACCTTTGACGTGCAGAGTAGTAGTTGGTCACAGAGCTCCGAGTGTCTCTGTGTGAGTGCAGCCCTGCAGTAAATGACCCCAGGCAGCTCCTCTCGTTAACAGTCGTGTTGATTGTTTGACCAGCTTGCTGTGTGAGATCACACACCACCGAGGAAAGAAACAACAGCGTGAATAAAAGGGCTTTTTGTCAGAGTCCCTGAGTAGAAACAGTTACATAAGAGGGGCCTGTAAATGACCTTCACCTGCCGTGTATGGATACTGAAGCTTCTTCAGTTGAACACTGGTAATGAAGCCTTAAGCATCTTCCATATGTACAAAACCAGGAGGTGTTTCTCTGATTTTGTGGTGGCTTTCAGTTTTTTCTCATCATGTTTGAGCATTTTAATCTTAATTCGGATGTAAACTGTCATGATCAAACTGAAGACCGGCTTTTGGGTTATCAGAGGACTGGGGTCCAGTCCAAACTGATTAAGGGTGAAGGTATGTTGGACGCCCTGGACAAGTTATCCCAGTACATTATAGATCACAAATACAGAGATAGACACTCGCAGTCACACTGATGGGTAATTTAGTCACTTATTTTCCTCAAATACAAGTTTGAGCGATATAAAAAAAATCACGGTGTGCTTTTAGAAAACCTCAATTCTCTAAAATCTCGTTCTAACGGTTGTCAGCTTTTTGGTTTGTTTTTTGCATCATGTTCCATACAATAGTACAACAAGGCTTATTAGCAGCTGAAAATTAGAACATTTGTTAGTTTTCATCATGACTCTCTCTCAAAATGCTTGGCTCGGTCATTTGTCTAGTTTGAATACTTCAAAATGTATCTGTCTGTTTCAGATCCTTTTCAATTTCATATTTTAGACGCATTTGAGGTTAGAGAGCGGTCTGTGTGTGACATTTGTCTGTTTTTACTGCTTTGCTTGTTAACAGGCTTTACTAGCTTGTGGGGGCATTGCCAGATGCTCGGCTCTGACACTCGTATGGCACAACACCCACAGAACGTGCGCATGGGCGCCGTTCCAACTGTTATTTCATTAGGAACTGGAAGTCAAAACAAGCCTGACAGAACTCATAGAGTACAACAAGTAACAAGTGATCCAACGTGTAAAATCTCTCCCTGAATTCCGAAGACTTGGTGAAGGTCGCGTCAGGCTGCGGGTCTCCCTCCTCGACCACGCTGCGCTGCTCAGTGATATTTTCTCGGCCATTACAGCCCCCATCAGAGTCTTAAACACCGAACCGGAGGAAGGCGAAATGTTACCCCTGAGCCAACCTGAGAGCCTGCGAGGCAACAATGGTGACAGATAAAAACCCACACAACTCCATCTTTGATCTGCTCACTGCACCTGAATACCAGCAGCTCCCACACAGGACACACAGCCCTGTAGCCAGAGCCACCTCCAGCTGTGGGAGGCTTCAACAAAGAAGAAGCACCAGGCAGAGCAGATTGCCTCGAAAAGAAGTTTCAAGGTCTCTAATAGCAGGCCTTATTCCTTTTATAGTCGTCATTTGATTGAAATTGTTTTTATTGACGCATTTCCTTTTTATTTTACATCTGACCAGGATTATAAATGTGTCACCTGAGGATGACGGTCTCTCTTCGTCGAATCTTTAAAGCAGTGTCTCACACTGACATTTCAGCAAATTGCTGCCATCACTGCCAGTCAAACGCGTTTCCTCGGCCGGTTTCTCTTCATTCTTTACACGTACTCGCATGAATCTCAACATGCATTTTTCCCCTCTGTGTTTGAAGCGGACGTTTGACAGGACGTTGAAACAGCCAGTCATCGTGTTTGACATGCAGCGCCGTGTGACTTGCTGTTTGAAATTTCTGAGTAGAGCACATCAGCTCCTTTTGTGAGCCTCTGCACCCTTCAGTTCCCTCATAGCAGCCTCCTCTCAAGGGCTCGGTTAAATAGAATAAGACGTATCTCTCGGGGGCCATAAGTTCAACCTCACACAATGACAAAAAAAACAGCACAAACAAAAAAAAAAAGAAAAGAAATAAAAACAGCAGTTATAACTCAATCAACAATGTAATGGTTGTATATCTGATGTCTTTTGTCGTTTTGCTGTAAAGTTAACTTTCAGTATCTTGTACATTTCAGGGATTGACAAAAAAATATACCAAAATTTAAATCTTAGAATAAAAAAAAAAGGAAAATCTTTTTCTAAAACACACATGAATCATTTTCTTTATTCTTCTCCCAGCAATTTATTTGTTTCTCCACTGCGAAAGTGGTTCCTCGCCCTCTGAAACACTTCATTCTGATTCAGTGTTTCAGGGAAAATGGTTGAATTCCATGTGCTCCCCCGCAGCCGATGACGGCTCTTCTCTCCATCCTCCTATCTTCTCTTCACTTTGTTAGATTTGTTTTCTTTCGCTGTGTCTCCCCTCTTTTTGCCCCGACTATTGCTTCTTGTACACCCGCTTGCAGTTTGTGTGATTTGTTTAAGCCTGTGATCTGATTCTCATTTCTGGCACCGTAGTTATTTGGATTTTTCATTTGCGCGTCTGCCAGAGTTCCCTTTTGTTCTCTTTGGTGTTTCTGTTTCAGACGCTCTTTGTATCCACCGCATGGAGCCTTGTTTACCTCAGCTCGGAGGATGGTCGGCAGAAAATCTGCTGCCTAATGCATCCCTTTGTAATTCCCACCACAGGCCACACATAATTTATACTCTCAAGTTTTCGTCAGGTTAACCAAAAAAAAAAGATGAGGGTAGAATGTATTGCTGGCATAGATGGATTACATCCCGAGAGTGTACTGAGCAGACATAGGAATTAATTTGCTTTGCTGGCTCCCTGACTCACTTCACTGTCAGAGTAGTGAAGTCCTGCAGCTGTAACACCAGAAATCCTCTCCAGGAATCTGTAACTAAAGCTGATCTTGATGCTGAGTCTGTGTGTGTGTGCGTGTGTGTGTGTGTGCGCGCGTGCACTTGTCCAGAAGGCTTTTCCAATTGGTCTTGTCTCTCTGTGGCTCTCATCCAGCCTTTAGAAGCCGTGCAAGACTCTCAAGGTCAGAATTATCTCTGAACTAATTTGTCTTCCATTTAAAGGGACAAATTAGCATTTTGAAGACTAAACGAGTTTGCATCAGAAGAGACCCCAACAAATCCTCCGCTCTTCAAACATAACCTGCAATGTTTAGAAAGAAAGAAAAAAACACTTACTCTGCCAAAAAAAAAAGATGTACAAAGTGCACTACTTATCAAATATATTCTGCTGACCAAGCACAAGCAGACTGTCAAGCCTTGCAGTTTGTGATCTCTCTATTCAGACCGAACCCTTGTGTGAAGTGCAAATCATGAGCCCCACCACTGCAGCGAGAGTATATTTAGCTTGTCTTGTAATTGTCGATCAGTTTCTTCCCTCTCACTTTTTTTTTTCTTTCTGTTTCTTTGTGCCACAGCGCTGGCTCGCTCTCACCTCCTCTGTCACTTCTCACAGGTTTCGCTTTCACTTACACAGCTGCTCTCGGGGCCTCTGTTTCTCTCCTCGTAGCTTAAACTTGTTTTCAGGGTGTTTCTGCGTGATAAAATCTCCGGAGTCCACCGGTTAGTGGGCTGTCTGGTCGCTGTGTGACTGTGATGCGCAGCTCCTCTTAACTTCATCGTGGATTTTTTTTTTTTTTTTTTTTTTTTTTTTTTTGAGCAAATTAAAGTTGAAAAGTTGTAGATTTGTTTTTGCTGTTTGGTTTTTCAGATTGTTTAAATTTCACATGCATATGTCCCAAAATACATGACAAATATTTGACTCTGAAGTGTGCAGCTCTTTCACTAAATATGATCATTTTGGATTCTTGACCTTCAAAATTCTTGAAAATTAGACTCCTTTTCTTCAAGTCTAGTTTAATCAGTCTTTCACAGGCTAGTCTATTGATGTACTGGTTATTGTAGTAACTGCTTTACCCTCTCGTTAGCTTTGACCAAATACTGACATGACTTGTTCAACCACTTTCTGTAGTTTTCATTCAAAGTCATTCTGACGGTTCAGTAGTTTGAAGAAGTCAGAAAAAGTCACTTCAGTTCATCTCTGAACCGCCGGGTTCCGTCTCACAGCTCTTTTTGCTGTCATTAAGCAAACAAACCATGTGAACACAAAATGCTGGCAGTAGTCAGCTGTGGTCTGTGCAAGACGTTAGAAAATCGGAACTTGGTTTGTTTGAAAGAGGAGAATAATACAGAGCCTTATGAATGCAAATAAGATGTAGCAATCTTCTGTGTGATGTGACAATTAAATCATTAACACCTGGGATAACACTTACAACAAGTTCTGCAGCCATACTACATTTTTTGAATCGTTTAATCACAGCAGCTGGGTGTTGAAAGTGGTGTTGCTGCATTAGATTTCATTATATATATATATATATATATATATATTTCTTTAAACAGGTAGGTCCCCCTCATCTTCCATCCTGTCAGAACATGATATTCTTACTGGTTCCATGTGAGGTGAACTGTTTTTCTCACGAAGAGCTCTCCAGCAGTGTCAACAGCAGCAGTTGCTCCCTGTTAACCTTATCAGGAAGCTGGAGCTCGAGACACACGGCTCAGGATGAAGGAGTGTGCAGCACATGAATTTATAGTTAGTCTGCTGTTGTTCACTTTTCCACAATGAATAACCTGATGTTTTTTTCCCCCCTATTTTGAGGAGACAGTTTGTAAAAATGAGGGAATAATCCTCCCGTATCTCTGTCAGCCAGCCACCCGTGTTATGAATTATTCTTCACATTGAATTTTCGGTGGTAATTTAGGGGTAGTTTGGTTGCTGCTGTACGGCATTATTTTTTATTTATGCAGCCATAATTATGAATGTAGCTTACCGGCGATGTTTTTGTCATTCTGGAAATTGGAATTCTGCGGTCCAAGCGGCCTCGGCGCCGCCTGTGAAGATGTGATTTGGCACAGCTGTGACTGAGAGCTTCCTCGGGGTGCTTTCACCTCGGCCTCCCGCACGCCGCCGGTCGGAGGCGTGCTTTGTTTGGCCCCGCTCTCCCCATTGATTCTGCCTTTTCTTCAAGTTTCTTTTTAATTTTCTTGTGGAGGAAGCCAGGCTATTGTATGAAGGTATTCTGGAAGATGAATGCTGATTGTGTAGCTCATGAAAATGAAAATGATCTCGTACGAAGCGAGAACCGTGAGACCAGTGGCAACATTTGATTTGGGGGCACCCTGGAATTTTTAGTGTCTTATTGGGGTTTTGCTGATATGGAGTGGTTTAGTGAACACTGTCAATCCATAGCTTAGTTTGGCCTTATGGAGTTTGCATGTTGTCCCTGTGGGTATAGGGTATAGAGACATGTATTTGAGGCCACTCTAAATAGCCTGCAGGCGTTAATGTGATTGTCTTGTTGTCGGTTTCTCTCAGCATTTAAAGCATCTTGTTTGAGTATTTGGTAAAAATACACCTTGAATAGATCAGCAGTGTCTTGCAGGAAAAACCCAGAGACACAGACGCAGATTCACAACTACCATCAATTCGCCCAGTATTTATGTTTTTAGACTGTAGGCGGACACCACAGTCCTCTGGGATAAACTGGCCAAGGCTGCAGTGACTTACTGTGGCGAGTCCTGTTAAAAGGAGAATCCCAAGAGAAACTGTCGTGACATTTTTAGTGGTTCTCTTTCAGTGCTGAGTGCAAGCATTAAAAACACTTTTGTAGAAGAAAGCAAAAGTTTTCTGTGGAATTTTTTGTTGTTGTTGTTTTTTGTGCTTTTTTGTCAATTTTAAGCGATCAACACATATCATGGAGAATTACAGTGCACGTTCATCACGGACAGCCAACATATAGAGTCTGGGGTCTTTGCGGCTCCACCTGGCTTTCTATCAATTTTCCATCCGCTTCCCATTACTTCTCCACCTTCATCCCTTCATCGTTCACCCGCCCTGATTCCGGCTCCGGCTCTGCAGTGACAGCCCCAAGCCCATCTCATGCATCAGCTGTCAGGCCGGGATTCGTCACTGACGGGGGGGAGGCTGGAAGAGTGAGATATCTCACCGCCTGAACATCTTGACTTGAAATTTATGCTGATGATGACTCCTGCTGCCCTCCAGCGATCCTTCTGTTGCCTCTTTGCCGGAGCGTACACTCCCAACGTCGGCGTGATTATGATCTTGCTGTGGTCTACTGTCTCTTTCTCTTCTTTCTGTCTGTTTCGCTTACCAGATGTCCCTGCCTTTGTTTAAAAGACATCCGGGTCACGTTTTGCAAACTTTCTATCTTTTGTTTCTGATTTTCAGCAACCGTTACTCTCACATCAAGGCAAAAGATAAAGAAATGTCACACATTAATTAGCTCGAGCGTCAGAAAAAGTGACGCTCTCGTCCTTCTTGAAAGGTAAAGAGAGCTGAAAGATGTTCCTCACAAAACTTTATTAGATTTTTCCCATTTGTCTTGTGCTGCTCAGGGACTGCTGTATATTTTTTTTATTTGCGGGCAACTACCAAATCTGAACTTAATTTTTAAGCATTTTGAGATATAGAGTTGTTTGTGTTCTTATCAAGGGTGAGATGAAAACACTGGCAGTCTAAATGTCTGCCTGACAGATATAAAACCAAAGCCTCACTCAATTACCGGCGCGAGACAGATAGTAGCAAGTCCATCGACAGGTCAACTCAGGCAACATTGTTTTGTTAATTAAAACAAAAGCTGAAGCATTTGTTAGCAATCTTTCCATCTGAGCTGCTATCCAGAGGTTTGATATGCCTTGGAAAGTTCATTCCTCATCTCTTTTTCTCTCTCTGTCAGCATCTTACAGCCAGATATGGGGAAAAAGTCCAAGTACAAGACTTCGGTAAAGAAGAAGACTCTCAATCCAGAATTCAATGAGGTAAAAACTTGGCTCCTGTTTTTGAATCACCGCTAGTAAACTTGGCAGCTTCTTTGATTTCCCTGCCAAGCTTGAAAATAGCATGTAGCGGCGGGAGCGGCAATTATCCTCACCTTTTTAAAGAGGCCGCTGAATGTTGTGTCACCTGCACGCACTCTCACTCCAGCCGACGCGTCTTTATGCCTCGCTCTGAATCAGCTCCTTTCAATCCTCATGAATCATTGATGTAAACATGCTGTTTTGTTCACCACCTGCTCAGGAGTTTTCATACGAAGTATCCTTGGACCAGCTGGCTAAGAAAACCCTGGAGATCTCTGTGTGGGACTACGACTTGGGAATGAGCAACGACTTCATAGGTAGGCTCTGAAACGCTGACGTTAATATGGGAGCAGTGGTGGAGAGAGCTGCAGCCACAGAGAACGAGGCTGTAACGCACTGTTAGGATGAAAGAGGAGAAATTGCAGAAAAGATTTTTTTTTAAAAAACCAGGCTGAGCGTGGGCGGAGAGACAAATAAAAAAAAAGAAAAAAGATCCACACACACACAAATGGAGAGATGAGGAGTAATTATGAGGCTTGAGGAGAACGACTGAGTGAGCAAAGAGGAGTTCCAGAGGAACAGGAAATGGAGAGGAGAAATCAAAAAGGAGGGTTTTTTTTTTTTTTTTTTTTCTTTTTGGGATCCTCATCTTTTTGGAGCTTGGCACATCAGATGGCTGCAGCTTCATCAGGCTCCTAAACAGCTTTGGCTCGGTTTTGTGTGTATATCAGGACGATGGAGAAAATGGGAGCTTAAAGAGTGATGGAGAACTAGTGAGGAGGCGCAGTGAGCATGGATTTACCACCCTGTGAGCTCCAAGGCCTTCAGATCAAAGCTTTGTGCGCTTGTCTAGTGTGTGCGCGCGTGTGTGTGTGTGGCGGTGGGAGGATCGGAGAGAGACACACGCTGTTTAGATAAGCCCAGTGAATTATTAGCCCTGCTGGGAGAAAAGGCCATCAGTCTAACATATATCCCCAGATAACAGCCATTCCCCTGACCATTATCATTACAGGGCCAACCACAGCAGCCTGTCACTTATGTTAATTGGGGCTGGAAGAAAAATTACACATCTGACCAGAACGAATGGGGGGAAAAAAAAGAGTTGATATAAAAGGCCAAATAAACGCAATTCCAGTTTCTACTGTAAGAGAGGGAGAGAACAATAACAAGACGGCTAATAGGCTTAGGAGATCATATGTCAGATAGTAGAAGTTGAGATTTTGTTGATATGTGGGGGAGAAAAACGAATCATGAGCGCAAAATATCAAGGTAAAAGCAACAATAAATCAAGAGGATAAACTGAGGGGACGATCGGCACACGGGGGAGAGGTTGGAAATTTCATGAACCAAATCCAGACCTGTGACTTGGAATTATATTTAGCTCTCGCATTTACCGTTGAGAGACTCTGTCACCTCTTTGGGAACCGTGAAACAAACTGACAAGTACAAGAGAAACCTGACACAACAGAAGTGGTTACAAGTTTCAATCAAAATAGAGTCTCAAAGACTGATGAGCAATTCTGCGTTAGCGTTTGATGACGACTGTAATAATAAATAAATATTTCAGAGTGGGATTGATCCATTGTCAGTACAGGTTCAGCATTAATGTCTGCAAAAAAATAGATTCATTAACTCAAACTCTCGGCTAAATAATTTCACCCCTCACTCTTAAAGAATGAAACATACATACCTGACTCATTCTGCTGTGTACTGCAGTTTGGCTAAATGTTTCCTGTGTGTTTACGATTGAAAATCCTGTTGTCAGTGGCTGCTGGGATCCATAGGTGATAAAAAGTATGTGCTTTTGTTACTTTTTGAAAAATAAGATGGGCTTTTGTCTGAGCCTGCCAAGTCAAACATGATCTCCCATTTGAGACATATTCGATTGAAAAAAACGAAAGTGTTTTACTGAAATGTTTTTTTTTATCCTCCATATATTCCCTTCACCTTCCTTTCTTTTCAAAAGCATGCATTTTTTTTCTCAGTGCCACAAATGGTTCCATTCAGCTCAGTTGGAATCTGTCATGTTTAATACAGGAAACTGATCAAACTGGTGCTTAAAAAGCAATCTGGATATCAGAGGAGGCTTCACCTGTAATCAGGCCAAGAGTCAAAAATCACAATTCAGAGGTCAAGCAGCAAGTTGGGAGTAGTTAGATGATTATGTGTCCTCCTGTCTGCCAGTGCTGGTCATTCATTCAAACAGGTTGACCTCAAAGCTTTGTTAATAGAATATCTGAAGTGCGTAGATGAGGCCAAGTCATTAAAATTAAGAGTTTTAATTATTAAAATTTCAATGTTTGTGGGTGTATGACTCATGCCTGAGTTGATTGTTCTGTTGTTTATGTCATGAGGTCCAATTTTTAATTTCAAATCAGGTATTTTAGCAGAGAAGTCTCTATTTAAGTGAATAAAATCTTAAAGAGAATCTGTTTTGCTCATTTCACTGCAGCAGAGCAGCTTTATCTCGCCCTGGCCTTCAACGCAGCCCTGCATTCCTTCCTTTCTCTCTGTTGCTCTCATTTTAGTTGCTATCAAATGAAAGAGCCCTGTCTCTGAAAGCCTTTTCCTTATGGCCTTCTGCCTGCGGAGGGATTTGTGGGCCACATATTTCATACAAGAAATGTGATTTGGGTTTTTCTGTGTGTGCCTGGTAAAAATGTGAGTACTTTGAGTGGATCTGCTCTAAAGGAGGTGATTGCTTATCGTGGGGGTTAGGAAAACAGGGGAAGCCCCGCACAGGTCCAGTAGAGAGAAAACAGGCTTTTCTGCCACATGAATGGAGCAAACTGTATTTCTGGAACAGATTGATTTATAGACATCTCCCAGTTTGAGCCCTGAGCGCCGGCGTCTTCCTGGATCCTGTGACGTGTTTCATTTCCATATCAGAATCTTAAGGTTAAGGTTCATTTTATTCATTATCTGAAACCTCAGCCAACTTCAATACATCTGATATTGAAATATTTTATAGATAACAGATATGCAAACTAAGCTGAAGGAACACTGTGCTTCTGTGGGTTCTGATCACCCACTCCGCACGTCAGACACAATCATGTCAAATATTGAAAAACTGAGTTGGTGAAAAGTTTTTCCTGTGTGTCAATGAGAAAAACCTTTGATCTGTTGGTCTAAAAACAGCAGCAGCCTCTCAAAAGTTGAGCAAGAAGGAATCAGATGCTGCATGATGATTCAGTAAGAACTTTGCTTGACGCACACAGACGAACCTGAGAAGGACAGGATTTTTTCTAAAAGAGGAGGAAAAAAAAAAAGGGCTCACATGTGGAAGAATTTAAACGTGTGGAAGTGCAGATCTGCTCTCCAGCCTGTGCGTCGGCCATGGCTCAGTCTGTCTCTGGTTCCCCATCGCTCTCCCGTCTCGAATCGAGCGTCAGGATGAAGGGCCATTCGTTTGTCGCCAGCGGCCTGCAGGTTTGGGCAGCGCTCCATTGATCTCTGTTCAGAGGCGGGAGAAAGGTGACAAAGTGTCGCGCGTGATTATATCCTATCGAAGCCCTGTCAACGGGATCAGACCTCATCTACAAGCGATCCCTCTTTGGGGGCTGAAAGTGAAGAGGGATGCGGGCCGGGAACCCCACCAAACAGAATCCTCTCTCCTCCCAGCCTGGGTTCAGTCGCAGGAGCTCGGATTCGCTGAACTCATCCGCCATCCAGCCTTGTTTGCTTGCGGCTGTCGTTTTCTAAGGCGCTGTCAGAACTCAGCGTTGCCAAAATACCATGTTTAAAACTTCACGCTCCATTAGCCATGCAATCACAGCCAGGGGAATGGCTGCGTAATAACCTCCGCGTGGCGACTGCCTTCATTTCTCTGTCTTGCCTCTTTGCCGACGCCTCCATCACCTCCACTCACTCTCACCTGACTCATTTCCTGTTTCTCTGCCCATTTGCTCCCTGCTGCCGGCACATTCGGCGCGTCTGCGCTCCCCTCAAATGATCATTTACATTTAAATTTCTCTTCTCTTTTAATTCTTCAGCCATATCAGATTTTTCTGTCTCTTTGCCTGGAGGAGTGTGTCTCAAATGTGTTTATTTCCTCCTCGGCCCCCACGTCTGTCTGCCTGTCAAACATAATAATAATCATCGTCACTGGCATGATTGTTAAATACAGTACACCCATGCATGAGCTCAATTACATTTAATGGAATATTGGATTTTAACGAGAGAAGAAAATGCTGGTTGGTTTCTCCTGTTATTTTTTTCTGCTGGTGTCGGTCGTGGAGGTTTGCTCAAGTTAAACTTCCAGATATTTATCTGATCTTCAACACTTTCTTTGCTTGTGCATTCCAAAACATTAGAGTTAAATATAACAGTGTAACAAATACAACAACCGTATTGATAAACTGTTTTTTAGATATTTCGCTGCATTGCATTTAAAATACATTACAATTACAGTTTTTTCCTTCATTTTGGATTCTACGAAATCACAGTGACCTTCAGATATTTTAGAGCTGAACGTAAACGTATTAAATATCTCAGGCAATTATTATGTTCCTACATCCAACCAACATGTCAGGGTAAAGCCCAGAAATGATGAGAGAGGCGCTGAACTACATTTGTTGATTGTAAGCTGACTCAGGTAAGGCAGTAATGTTTGAAATCATCTGGAAGTGAGTTTTTCAGACTGTAATCCCGCTCTCTCCCAGCTGATGATCCTCTTGTGGAAATAGTCTTTGATTTGTTGCTGTAGAAACATTGTAATGCTTCTCAGCTGGACATGATTGGATCATTATAGAAACAAGAATCGCATTTCCAGGTGAATACAGACAGACACACTTATTTTTAAAGCCAGTTTTATTTCTTTCTACTGATTTCTTTACCGTGAAAGCTTTAAACGAGTGAATAAAATGAACATTGGTGACTTATTTTGTGATTAACCCTACTTAATGCTATACAACTTGTAACTCAATGCACCGTCTGGCTATAATAGTTCTGATAATAGAAGAAGGAAGACAGTAGTTGTTGCATACAGAACTACAAAGTAGACTTGTGTCTGAAAGTTAATCAACTGTAATCTCTATTTAAAAAAAAAAACAGGTTTGAATGATCAAAGTGTGCCAGCTATACAAATCCTGCTCTATTTTATGCTCTTCAATGCAACAAACAGCAAAATAACAACATCAGGGTGCAAGAAAATGCAGCCCGGAGAGCACGGCGTGCCAGAAACAGAGAATTCTGTGGATCTCTGTTATATCTTATGCGAGTTAGTAAAACTATTTGGTGTAAAACTGCCACTGCCAGGGGAAGTGTGGGTGGCAGTCCTCAACTCTCTCTCCCAGTGCGCCTTGTGATCAAATCAATTCATTTTTTTTTTCTTCTCTTCATCTCATTGTTCTTTTGCACTTAGTGTAAACAAAGAAGCTGAGCCGTTATGCAGATGCTGACATTCAGGAAAAGAAAAAAACAAAAAAATCAATTTGTGGGAGGAAGGCACAGCGAGACAGAAAACAGTTTGAGGAGGTTTGGTAGGTGAAGGAGATGCTGTATCATGGCGCTGATGCTAACATCCTCCCACATTTAGAGCACTTACATGACTGTACTGACATCTCAGACATGGCCAAAATAATACTTAACACAAAAAAAAATGATGAAAAATTATCTGAATACAGACCTCAGTTCAACATTCAGGAATGGATGATAAAGTTTTAGTCAGCTGCACAGTAATTATGATGTTACAGTGATTAAGAGACGTCACGCCAAAAATTGATTCGGATCTCTCTCCCGTTCGCATTTTGATCAAAATTGATAGCTATTTTTTCGAAAGTCCTTGTGAGAAGTGAACAGCTTCCGTCTCTTGACTCTGCTTCTGTTCTGGCAGGTGGGGTGGAGCTCGGCATCAACGCAAGCGGACAGAGACTCAGACACTGGTTCGAGTGTCTCAAAAACAAAGGGAAGAAAGTGGAGTACTGGCATACGCTGACGCAGCAAGGAGCTCCCAGCAGCGACAAGCCGGACTAGGCCCAAGAGACACACACAACCGCACCCACTCACGCACCCACACGCATAAATGCACTAACACATACACACATTCAACCCCAGAAGAGATTGTTCAGAGTCCAAGTGAAGCAGTAATACGAACAACGGAGAAAAAGATGCAATAATAATAATGATATTTAAAAGAAAAACTGTCATGTAACGCCAATACACACAGCACAAAGTATTAGTATATGATATTCATACGAATAGTGATGGTAATAAGGTGTAATCTGATAACTTTTTTTTTTTTTCAAAGTGAACCAAAATTGTGACACTGTCCTCATTAAAGTGTTGACGTAACAAAACAATACTCAAAAAATTGTGCGTTAGACCTTACTGTATCGTGGAAGTGGCTCATACTCATTCAAATTTACACGTAACGAAGAGATTTGAAACCGATGTACTCGAAATTCATCCAGTGAAAGTGCCCAACACTACGTGCGCTCGTGTGACTCATAATGTGGTCCGTAGTTGCCAGAGTTTGAATGATTCAAAAGGTGGATTCAGTCCTGGGAAGTCTCTATTTTAGTGGCTGTTGATCTGATGCAAAACAAGAGACCATATTAAAAAGCACAAAATAATCCATCTGGTGGATTTGTACCTTTACCTTTTTAGTGTTCTTGTTCTTACGTCTTTTTCGTAACAGTGGTGATCAGTCCACCGTCATGTTGGACAGTAAGGTGTCTGCATACGTGTGTGTTTGTGTGTGCATGAGGGCTATGAGATTATGAGTGCCTACATTTTCTGTCTGTACAGTGTGCATTTATCTGTTTTTCACCTCAGGCCCATTTGAAGCGTCTCAGTCCGACTGCAGAAGCACAGTGGTGTGAAGAAGTATGAACAGAATGGACAAAGAAAGCTGTGTGTAGAGTGAACTCCTCAGCTTCCGTCGATGGCCTCAGTGGCATGAGTGTTCCTAGCAAACTGTCATCCCTACTCACGCTCATTACCCAGCTGTAAAGAGAGCGACTCCCTGCATGAAGAATTTCCCCTAATAACCCGTTTTTATGAACCCTGTGACATGCTCCTTGTTAGGATTTAGTGACCAAAGAGAGAAAAAAAAATCTGAAATTCAACAACCACCAAATGAAGCCATTGATCTGGTCAGTTCATCCCATTAGTTCTGACCTATTAAGTATAAATGTCATCCTCTGCCACTACACTACCATTAATCCCGTGTATGTGTCCATCAAACGCAGGATTTCCTCCAGAGATCGATGGTTTATATAGTGAAAATGCAGACCTACACAGCAGACCCCCCCCCCCCCCCCCCCCACTTAAAGTTTAATCTCAGGTAGTAAAAAGGGATTATACCATGCATGGAAACCCATGTGGGAGAAAAAAGGATGGTTGGATTTCACACAACGGGATCCAAGATAAGAAAACACTACACTAGACTGCACACTTATCATCCTACATGTGTAATGCTTCTCTGTGCACATTTCTGCATATTGATGGCGTCTGAAAATGTGTTGCTGAACTGTATGACTCCCCCCCCCTCCCCGCCTCCCGTATCAAGTGTTGTCCCCTCGGTTCGCCGGCCGTGACCGATCCGGCCGTACACTTGTTCACTAAAGCACACCCGCAGTCAGTCGCTGGCCTCCGGGAGTTTCCTAACTGTTGAATCGATCCGGCTGCTCATGTTCTTGGTGTCCTTCACCAACCTTGTGAATGTCTGATTGTCGACTGCAAAAAAAAAAAAAGGATTTTACAGTGGTGTATTAGGTTCAGATGTAAGGAAGGGGAGGGGGGGATAAAAGGCTTGGCCATTATAAAAGCTGAGACCTAAAAACTGAAAACACATTCTGGGCAAAATCTTCAAAAAGACAAAAAAAAAAAGGTGGTTGGGGAGTGATGGCGGGTTTATTCTGCACTTTCTCTATGCAAATCAGAACTCCTGGCACGTCAGTAGTGAGATAATCAAACCGAGACAACATTATCATGATATCCAGGCATGACGGATACCATTGTGGGAATACTCAGTGCTGCGTCTGTGGCGGGGCTGGGCGGCGGTGATTAAACGGAGTTCACATTTCTGGCTGGATGGATGTTTATTCTACTTTCTGGATCTGTTGATTTTGTTTACAGTCCCAGACTTTCCTGACTGTTTGTCTATTGACCCCCTGCTTTGCTTATGTAATCATTTTATCTGCACTACAGCTGCATGCTTTAGCAATCGCCATCGGCTTGTAAAATAGAGCGCAACCTTAGCTGATCATTCTGAATGCTGATGTGTTTACAGTCGACGCCAGCCACCCGGTCTCCTACATCAGTGTGTATTTGTTTGTGAATACGATGATTCAGGGTATTTTTTGCTCAGTTGCTTCGCTTTAACCAAGCAGAGCGTTTGCTTTAACGAACAAAAACCTTTACTGTCACAGACTTTGACACTCGTCTTCCTTAAATTGATACCAGTGGTAATGATGCAGGAGGGCTGAGATGGGAATGAGATGGGGAATTCACTATCGCGGTCTCTGTGTATTCACTGTCAATGTCAATCACACAGTATGGCTGCCATCTTGTGGTGGGTTTGTGTAACTACTTCGCAAAATAAATCCAAACTGTTTCAGTGCTGGTTTGTCCTCCTTTGAATGATGATCAACACAGGACAGGCGCCATGTATGTTGTCTGAATTTGTGTTTATTTATTGAGTGCATGTTTTAGTCAAAGCCATAACACATTTGAAGGATTGATTCTGAACTTGCATGTTATCTGGAAACTGGTCCAAGTATTAACCATGCATGTCTTCTGTCCTCTAAACGCACACAAACACACACTCACTCTTTCACTGATGGGTCAGTCACTCTGCCGATGAAGAGCGGCACGCTGGCCTGGTCGCTCCAAAGCAGCAGGATGAACGGCCGCAGGGCTCTGAAGGAGGGGAACGAGCGAGAGAACGACAGAGAGGTGACAGCGCCGGCCTCGACCCCGCGCTCAGTCAGAGCGAGGAAAGCCCTGTGTCTGGCCTCGTCCAGCACCAGCTTCTCCTCGGCGTACAGCCCACACAGGTTGGCACCCTCGAAAAGTGACGACAGTCCTGAGAGATGGGATAAAAGATCAGGGTTTGTTTTTTTTTTTCTGTGTGGTCATTAATTTACAAGGTGAAAGTATGAGTTGTATTCACTTTTGAATAAAAAAAAAAGAAAAAAGCGACAGAAAATAAACTGATGTTGAACAAACCTAATTTCTTAATGAGTATGTTCATGTCTGGGGTAACATCGAGCGTGATCTGGGGCAGGGTGACCTCCATCTGCTGAGGCGCCGTCGCCTTCATCTGTTCGATCATTTCACGCACAGCTGTGTCCGTCATCTTCTCCTCCACCTGCTGCAGGTCAGCCGCTTTGCCGGTGCGAGGCAGCAGGACGTACAGACTGCTGTTGCCGGTCAGAGCGAACCTCGCCACCTGATGGCAAAAAAGGAAAACAACTACAGAACAATGTTTCACAATATGGCTCCGTCACGAATAAACATGCATCGACATGCATGTCGGGCCATCAGGATACTCTGAATTGTATTTGGAAATGTGTGTGCTTGTGTTTCATGGCCGTCAAGGTAGCTTTCAGTGTGATAATGTCATTAATAAGAATCTGGTTTAGTAGCAGCAAGGTGTTTCTGACCTGTGCCTTCAGATCGACAGAGTGCATCATGGTCGCTGTGAACGTCTCGTGATAGAGGATAGGGACTTTCACCAGATCCCCGTTCAGCTTGGTGAAATGTGCTTTCCTTGGCTTCGGATCAAACTTCCCCTTCCACTGACCTGACGCACACAAGAGTTTCTAAGTTCTGAAATATTCAGCACACGCACACACTCTTCCACATGCACGCTTTACCGACCGCTGAAGGAGACGGCATTGAGCAGGATCAGCTGCGCGTCGGGCGATACGGACTCAACCAGCTGTGTGATTTTATTGTTGGTTTTACTCGCCACCCAGGTGTTGATCATCCGTGCACTCTCCTCGCCGGACGCCAGCAGCTTGGTGGGCTCCGAGTCGTAGAATTGAATAGACTGGTTTGTAAAGGACTCGCTCAGGTTCATTTCTGCAGAAGATGAAAGCACATTTTCAATATGAGCAGCAGAGGTAGAAGTCACTGATGATAACATTCATCCGTCCTGTACGTGGTTATTTTGTGCACGTCACACGGTGGTGGCATTACGTGGGTTATAGTAGATCTGAGAGGCCATCTGCAAGGAGCCGGACAACTTCTCTCTCAGCTTCTTCATCTGGAAGTGAAGGCAGTGGAAGTCGTGAGGCACAAAGACGGCTCCCTCCAGGGCCCTGCGAGTGACGTTCCTCGCTCCTGGAGGTACAGAGCAAAACAAGATGGCGTTTTACAGAAAGACATGTACTGTGTATGTTCGGCATTCACTATAAATAAAGAAAAAGTCATGTAATGTTTAAAAAAGAAGAAGTTGTTTCATCCTAAAAATGGATGGACTCATCCTTTAAATTAGTGATACATTTAACACTGGAAGAAAAATAATGCTGATTTCATTTCATACCTAGGAGCAAATGTGACAGCAGACCACTGATGCTGATGGGGGAAAAGAGCAGGTTGCTTGAGGGATACATGTGTCTTAGGAAAGAATAGAGTTTCAGAGCAAACTCGGTGGTGGACTCCTGTAAAATGTTGGCCTCCGTGTGACTGTTTTCATTCCGACACTCTTCCCAAGGCGCGGTGAAGCCCGCACATGAGTGAGAGGGAAGGCTGGGGGCGTCTGAAACCAAGATAAAATGATGATTATAGTCATACATGATGGATGTGCCACTGATGCAGTGATGTCTTAACTTTATTTGGTTATTCTTTAAAAGTCTTCAATATGAATTTCAGAGAAGGTTGAAAGGCTTGCAGCAACTGAGGAGTTTATCAGACAAACCTACCTTTAACAATGACGTAAACTGTGGTGAGCTTGGCCCCTTCAGCAGACTCACAATGGTACAGCCCTGCGTCCTCGTGGGCCACGTGTCTGAGCAGGATGGACTGATCCTGGTCCAGTGGGTAAAGCTGTTCCAGTTTCTTATTTTCACCCTCGGCGTCGTCCTGAAGATTCAACTTGGTTCTCTCACCACCGATCGTCTCTCTGAACCACAGAGCGTTGGCCGTCACTTCGACGGAGGGTGGGAAATGACACGGGATGGCGAAGGTGGATCCTTCAGTTGCCTTTATGGTTATGAAGTAGGATGCTGTACGAGGAAGCAAGAGAATAAGAAATGGCCACTTTGAAAACCACCTTACATTCTAAATGTGCGAATTAAAACGGGGGCGAGTCTCACCGTCGACTGTGATGTTGTGTGTGCCGATCATCTCAGTGTTGTCGTCCGTGACCAAACACACGTAGCTGCCCTCGTTGGCAGGAGTGACAGGGGAGATCGAGAGGTACAGGCCTCCCTTTATGACCCTCACAGAGCTGGATGACTTATCGTCAGGATTAATAACTTCACCTGTAATACAAAATACATACACATTTAAATATATGTACATATGACTGTCAACATTTGCATTATAGATAAAACACTGAAAAGTGATCAGACCATTGAAGCTCCAGGTAATGTCCGCTGCCATGATGTCCGTTTGAAACGAGAGACAGGGAATCTCCAGAGAGGACCCAGAGATCACCCGGAGGCTTCTGCATGTGGAGAGCTGATCACCAAAGACAGCAAAATGTCAAAAACATCTGGGAAAAGTTTGCAAAAGTAAGACCAAGGCTGTTTCTCCCACAATTTGAAACCCCTTTAAGCTAAGATATGAAGACATTGTTTTAAATCCCTTCATTTTACCTCAAACACGAGCTGCAGCACAAGGAAAATTATAGCCTGTAGTTTCATCTGCAAAAAGAAATGAGAGGATTAGAAAATAAAAATAACAACCAGCTGGAGGGGAACAAAATCAATATGTGATGCAACCAGTGAGATAGTGAGCTATCCTGTTAGCAAAACTTTTCAAACTTTCTGCATTTCCCACAAGGCTCCATTTGCAGTAAACACAATTCATTCTTGAATTCCATCTTATTCAAATTACCAACACAAGATTAAAAAGAACAAAATGAAAAGCATGTAATAAAGTAATTAAAAATACAAAGAAATGATCTTGCTTCGCTTAAGTAATTATTTTGTAAAAAAGTGAGAAAAAAAAAACATCCCAAAACTCACACTTCTTGAATTCCCAGGTGTCCAAAGTCAGCACTGGTACTTTTTTTTGACAGATGGTAATTTTTTTTTATCACGAATGTTTCACCCACATGCACCAACTTTAATTCATCTAGGACATCCAACTCTGCGCCCACTTTTCTCTGGCTGTGATTGTTGATTTAGAGACGTTTGTTTGCACAATGTGGATGTTCTGACTTTCTGGAAATCACATGGTTCCACATGTTGCCAACAGATACCGGGCAGAATCATCTCTGTTGCACCATTTCCTTCTTCTTTTTTTTTTTCAGGGTCATTTTAATGCTATGAAACAAGTGAAACAAAGTTAATGCAGTGGAAGAAAAAAGGAGAGCAGAGTCAATGCTGAGGTGCAGAAAACAGTGTTGTCTCATCTGTGTCCATCCATAAGGCATTACTGAAGCTATCAGTGAAATTTATGTTTCAAGTGCATGCTTGGCCCTATCATGATAAGCAGCTACAGTTAATCATTTACCAGTAAGTTTTAAAGTACCATTTTTTTTTCTCGCTACTTTATGCTTTCAAATTGTAAAACATTTTTCATTCCAGAGGGAATTTTTGTGTCAGTTTTGATAAGATCGTCTCTTTTGTTTCACATTCTTAGAAAGCTGAAATTCTTCAAACCTGTGTCAGGCACTCACTGAAATTAACACCACTCTTATAATACAATTATTTTGCAAGGTTTCAAGATGTTAAAGTCAGTGAAGAGAAATATCCCTGTGTGACATTATCTATCCATCTATTCTTTGATTTATACACATATATGTTTTAAAATCTGTTGAATGTTATTAAACTGACCACAAACAACCTAAATAAGTCTCTAAATTATTATAGATTTCCATAAGCTACAGACTTTGACTATCCCCACCCAGCCATTTATTGTGTTGTTTGCTCAAAAAATGCCCTTCATCTGATAAATGAGCGCACTGGCTGTACCAATCAATCACTGCTGGAGCTGGGCGGACAAGATGCTTCATTAAGTTCAAGGTAAAGGCAAAATATAATCTTCTTGTTTAGTATGACATTTTAATCATGACTTTAATATTCCAGGGCTCACTTGTAAAATAGATTGTTTGTTTTTAAGCAGCTGCCCATTAAAGTAAAGGTCAAAAATCATCGATTCACAATTATTAGTTTTTAAGAAACAGGAAGAAATGCAGAAGACGTATTTTTTTGTCACTGAGCCTGTATGTTGTTAATTGCTTTTTCTTTATAAAAGAAAGTGTTTTGCTCTATTTTTCTTTTATGTTCATGTGAAAAGCCTAGATAAAAAAATAAAAATAAAAAAAATGAATGTAATCTCATACAACTGAGCAAAGTGATGTGATATTTTTGGAAGATAGGCTTGAAGGGTGTATAGCCTCACAGCAAGTGGACTCTGATTACACTTAACTATTCTTGTCCCATATTCCAAAGATGTCCTATAAGGCTTATTGGTGACAGTACATTTCCCATACATATAAATGCTTCGTGAGCAGTTGTAGTTCTATCAGTATCTGCCCTGTGACAGACTGATGAGCAGTCCTGGGTGTAATCTGTCATTCACATGATAACTCTGTCTCACGCTGAAATAAGTGGGTGAAGAAGACAGACAAAGAATATGGTCTCTCATCTGTCTTTATAATCATTCATTCATATGATTTTAATTGTCATCCTGACAAATTTAGGTTTTTAAACTGCCTATTCCAAACAAAAAAATTGAATTAACAATGTGCTTTTCATTTGTTCACAAGGTGAAAGTTTTCACGTTAAAAAGAAAATGTTATATTCAAAAGAATACTCTTGATTAATCACTGACAAATTTCAGCTGTATTTTTCTATGAAAACTGGGTCAATGCGTAGATGTGAAAATACCTTGCTAAAAGTAAAAAGTAGACATTTCTCATTTAACCACCATTGAATTATTTCTCAACCAGTTGTTATATTTGATATAATTTTATCTTGGAATAGCATCTCCAAGAATGTTCAGCTTTATGTTCAGATGTCAGTAAATTAATGCTTAGTTTAGTAATGTTCACGAAGAGCTCAGTTGATTCTCACAGACCCTTTTCAGGTGTCCCCCCCCCCCCCCCCCCTTTTTTTTTTTTTCTGTCACAGCACAAATTCTAATAATACGAATGTATCTAAGCAACAGTCAAACAAAAGATATGACATTCAC
The DNA here is from genome assembly GCF_902148845.1 of Salarias fasciatus. Taxonomy (NCBI): domain Eukaryota; kingdom Metazoa; phylum Chordata; class Actinopteri; order Blenniiformes; family Blenniidae; genus Salarias; species Salarias fasciatus. Next base: position 16,370,523 of record NC_043750.1, on the reverse strand, counting down.
ATTTTCCCCTTTTCAAATCAGTCTTCATAAAGAAATAAACATAGAACTGAACAAATACTTTTCTCTGTGGTAGTTCTGATGACTCATATCATGACTGAGTCCTGCTCCAACACATCTGCTTTAAATTAAAAAGAATAAAAGGCTTTACTGAGCTGTTTTATCCCCATGATCTTTCACGTGGTTAAATGTAAAGACACGTTTTCTCGGAAAATTAATTTTGACAACTGTAAAATGCCCCACTAATCTTAGCCCGTTATCTCAAGCAGTTCATATATATCGTTATGTAAAAATAAGTCTAATTATCGCTAAATGACTACCTGATAGGCATGTTCTCCACAGGTGGCAGCCATGGAATCCAAATTACTGCAAGCCATGTGACGCACAAACTTTACAAGCTCATTTTGACATGTGACAGCTTTTCTGTGGGAAAGCTTTAAATTATGCCAGCAAAGGAGCCTCCTGGGGCGTTAAGGCCGTTTCATTAAAGTTCATCTTACATTAGCGAGCCTTCAAAGTTTGATCACCTGGCTTTGAGAAACAGTCTGTAGTTTGAAAAAAGGCATTCGTGTGCTCGTGTGTGTTGTTCGTGTGTGTTGTTCGTGTGTGTGTGTGTGTGTGTTGTATTTGGTAGCCAAATATTGTGTATAAAATAGTTTATATTTGAAGTTGTGCTTTTTGGCTTTATAAACCATAATCTTGACAATCATTGGAAGTAGGAATTAACTATTATGACCCTGAAAAATGAGAGACAAAAACAACTTTATATCAACATGATGAACCTCATACCAGTTTCAGCTGAACACTAAAGTTAAAGTTGATCAACGTATTATTTCATGATTCTGACTAACCCTTTAGTAAATCATCCCAATCGATAGATCGACACTCTGTTAGCCGGACTGAAATGCAAAGAGAGCGCTGGGCGGAATCAGTCTGATTAATCGAGTGAGCGGAGTTAGGAAAAAAAGAGGTCCAAAGTTTTGCTTCAAACTTTATCTCACCTTAAATTAAAACATAAGCTTTCTGAAAGGCTTCCTGGACTTTTCCGACAGAGTGGACAAATATGTGAGCCATCTCGAGGCACCGTGAAGCGGACTTTGGCCTCTGTGGAAGAACAGATAAGTTGAAGACAGTAAGTTTTCTCCTAGCGGAAAGAGGACAAACAATGGCCGGAGCAGCGACACGGATCAGCTCAGGAGCTGCTGCTGGGCCGCTCCGCACTCACTCGATCTCTCATTTTATTCCTTTATTAGACCGTCAGACTTGGAGTAAAGTGATTTAGAAATCCTTCTGTGCGCTCTTATAAACATTTTAAAGAGAAAGAACCGAGTAAACTCGGCACCCCGAGTATCTTTGATTACGGTTCTTGTCTGCTGTATGTACATTGATTGTTCACACCACAAAATATTTTGTCTGTACACTGTGTTTTTTTCCCTCTCTTTCTTCTTTTGAACATCACCGTTTTTCTTTTCTATCTCAGTGAGCATCGAACCCGTGTACCTGAGGGTGTGAAAGGTGGTTACCATGGCAGCGCAGTTCACTATCGACGACGCCTTCGTGCTGGACGGAGACGAGGAGGGAGCTGTGTCCGATGGAGACACGGAGGGATGGGCGGCCAGAGACAAGGACCGAGACGGAGGAGAGATGACATTTGGGCCCCTCACGTTCTCCAAGCCTCAGACTCATCCGTCACCTGCTGCCACCGGCTCCCCGGACCACAGCAACCTGAAGTACCAGGTACACCAGCACCACCTGTCCATGAGCTGCAGGGGACAAAAGGGTGAAATCATCCAGTATGGTTTGCTTAACAACAATTAAGAAGTCATTATTTGATTCCAATCTAAGGACATTATATGCAAGCATGTTATATATAATATTAAAGAATGACATCGATTTGGTAGTGTAAATGTGTCTTTTTTAAATTCGTTTTCCATTATGATCTGCTGTATTTCTAGAATCTGGAAAATGAAGATGCTCTTGGCAGTAATGCAAACTCCACTTTCAATAACTTCTTCAAAATCAGGTGGGCTCTTGCAGCAGCGGCCTTGATGCGGTTTAAATTTTCTTTTTCTTCTTTGCCTGCTGTGACCGTGAGATTAAGTCTTGCCTCTTTGCTCTCTCCACAGTGACCCTGCCACTCTGTCTTACTGCAGCTCTCAGTGGTCCTTCAGCACCCTCAGCTCTGTCACGCAGCTCTCCGCACACTGCTGCGGGTGAGTTCAGACATCTCCAGCACTCTTAACAGCACTCACACAGAGAAACAGTTACAAGCAGGTAGTTCAAAAAACACGTGTCTCTTAGGTGGGTGTCCCATCCACTGGTGAAGAAAAACAGAAGAGTTGTTCTTGCGTCATTCCTTCTCCTCATCACTGGAGTTGGTGAGTATGAAAAAGCACTTCATGAACCCAAAGTATTTCCTTTTATTGAATATATAACCGGCAACGACAATGTTCTGCACAGCTTTCATATTGTAAAGTAGCTGTAAAGCCTCTCCTGCTCAAAATGTACATACCTTTCAGTTTTTTTCAATCAAAACCACCATCCATCTTCTGCACAGCCTCAGCTGCAGTGATAATAAGAAAAGCAGAGCTATCTACTCAGAATAGGGTGAGGAACTCACTCTATATCTGGAATTCAGAGTGCACTCAATGCAGTTCTGCAGTAGAGTGAGTTAAAGTGAGCTAATGGAGAAGCACAGGACCACCTGGGGGAGGTCATGTCCTCCAGTTGTCCTGGAAACTGTAGTGTCCTGGAGTGAGCTGGAGGACTAGAACAACGGAGCTTCTCAGATGGCTGTATTGCTATTTTAACCCCTTTCATTTAATTTTTCAGATTCATCTTCTCACAGTTATAATTTAATAACTACAGTCTGAAAGTCATATTTATTAGACTTAAGTGTTTTTCTGCATTAAGAAGAACTTCTGAGACCATTCTCTGAATGTAGTTCAGAAGGTTTTAGTGTTATCAGTGATAAGTGTGTGTAATTATCAGTCATTAAAACATCTTTAGTATTTTTTCCCACTTTGACCTGACACAGATTCGCTGATACAGAGAAAAAAAAAATTTTTTTTCAGTAAATCATGTGTCTGCTGACTCCTCACTTGTGGTTTGTTACTGTTTCTTTTCAGCTCTTATTTTTACAGGTGTTGTCATACAACTGAATCCAAATGCAGGTGAGAATGAAACATTAATAAGCCACACAAATTAATTGTATTCCTGTATCTACAAATAGCTGTTAGTTTGAATTTAAAGGTAAAATGGACGATGTTTTAGCCAATGAATGGCGTGATTCGAGTCTCAACTATTGGTCCTCCAACATGTCAATCACGCTGGAGAAATGCTTGCGTAACGCCGTCAAGCGCGCTCATAGGAGCAGCAGAGCAGGTAGGATGGTCTGGTGCATGCGCGTTTTTCAAAAAGCGAGTAACAGACATTTGGCTTCGACTTTTTTGAGAAAATCGTCCATTATACCTTTAAGCGGATCTGTAAAATGATTGAACACACGTCCATACATGCAAACTAATGCGCTGTTTTCAACTGATTTACATCACAAAACGTGGGAAGTTGGAAAAAAACATCTTTCTTTCAATGCATCTTTTTTTTTTTATTATTGTACCTATCAGAATTGCGAGTTTCTATTTTGATAAGGTAAATATTAAAGAAATGTTATCAATTGACTTGTTTTGCTTTTACAGTTTTATTTTTTCCGTCAACATATTTCACCACACAGACTTTGCTGAATCATCTGACTTCCTTCCTTCCTTCCCCCTGACTAGTTGAACCCTCTGCTCTGCTTCAATGAGATTACTTGTTAGAGACTTTGGATTGGTCGTGTCTGGTTCCTCTGAACAGTGGCTCCTCTCAGACAGACGCAAAAGTCAAGGAGCAAATACGCCCGGAGGAGAAATTAATGCACCGATAAGTAAATGTCATCAGGCAAACGAGGCTGCATTTCTCCAGCAATTTGGGGAGCAGGTGTGGCTTTTCCGTTCAGTGGTAAAATGTGATGAGAAAACACGTTTCTCTATTAATATCCCGCGTCTTCAAATGAACATAAAGTCCTCAGCAACATTAGGTGTGTAATAACCGCTGCTGAACTTAGCATTTAATCCCATTGTCTTCAAAAAGGATCATCTCTGTCTTGTGTGAATCATGAAAGTTAGTAGTTCATATTTAGAAGTCAAGTTTATCCTCCTGTCACATTATTTTCTCTCACAACATGTTCCTCTGACATTGTGGATACTTCTTCTCAGTCATCTTGACCAGAAGGCTGTAACACTCCTGATGATATTTTGATGACCATAATAAAATGAGCGTTTCTTTTTGTTATACTTTCCTTATGGCCTCATTTATTTTTCCTGTAACCATAACATGTCCGACACGCTGCCATATTTCCCTGTTCAGCCCATTGATTTGCTGTTGTTTGGACGCTTCAGTAAACGGCTTTATTGAGTGTTTTTGGAGGTCACGCAGCTTTCTCCTCTAAAACAAGTTAAAGAAAACAGTTTAAAGCAGGACCAAACTTTACATCACAGCAGATAAAGCTGACAGACGTCAATACCAAACAGTCTCATTAAGAAAGAAAGAAAATTGATTTCCATCTTGATTGGTTTTTTTTTTTTTGTGTGCGTTAAATTATTGTTTTGTATGGTTGTGTGTATTGATGATTTTGTCTCGTCGGTGGGTTGTAACTGAAGCATTTTCCCCGACAGGTGTCTCAAGTGCCATTTTCTTTGTACCTGGATTTCTTCTCTTCATCCCTGGCGGTAATTCACCTTCCTCCCCCACCCTTCAGAGATTTAACTTTTTAACTGGTCCACTGACCGTGTCGCCCCTGTGTTTCCTCCAGTGTACCATGTGATCTACATCAGCTGCGCTGTCCATGGCAGAAGAGGCTTCAAGTTGTTCTACCTACCTTATTTTGAGAAATGACATTTTATGAGGCACTACATTCCCACTACATTCCCACTACATTTCTTTATTTGCCATGTTAATTGAACTCTTTTTGTCGTGAGTCGCAAAAGCTTCTTGTTACATTGTTGTTGTGTTTTTCTTGTCATTGTAATGACCACTGTTACTTCAACCACTCAGTGTTGAGACTGTTTCCACTACGTGAACTGACGTTGTTGCACATGTGCACACGAGAAGAGATGGGTCTTGCCTGTGTTTGTCACGTTGTGTGAATAATGACTGTGAAACTACAATAAAATTTTATATATTTAGCCTAGTTGTTTCAGTTATGTTCTTTTTTTATTTTGGTAAAAGTATTTTTTTTTTCCAACGTGCCTTACTGCAAACTACAGAGTAACATGGAGTGAAACCTTCAGCAGAAGGATTCAGCTGAAATCCTAATTTATTGTTCTTTATTCTGCACAAACCAACCCAAGGTTTGTTGTTGGAACAACGAAACAATAGCAAGGAAAATTTCCATCTTTGCATTCACTTTTTTTTTTCCTCTGAAGAGAAACGTGTTTGCTCTGAAGCCTCAACAAATATTTCATGCATTTATTGATTACAGTTGACCATTAAAAAAAAAAAAACATCTCAGAATGTGAGCAGACTTGATGTGAAGTCGTATCATCACAGAGAAGGCCCAGGCATGGCAGAGGAAGGTACATATTAATCAGTTTTCTTAAATGTGGCAGTTGTGTCAAACTGACATCCATTTATCTGGAAAAGCAAACTCATAAGAACACTTTATAACAGACAGGTTGCAAGTGAGAATTAAAATGGAAAAAAACAATGCAAAGTTATCTAACGCCGAATGACTAGACACACAATATCCTTGAGATTTAATAATATGGAGTGAGTCACTGAAGAGTTGGTCTGAAATTCACGAAAGAATGAAAAACTTTCATCAAATCTGACGTGCGGGTCATTAAAGCCTTTCAGTGAAAAACAGTCTGGTGACCTGAGTGGGTGTGTATCTGTTATTTAATAACGGCACTCAATTCATCTTCTTTATTACACTGATAACAACCCCAATAGATAATTAAGGTAACATGTTTATCAGACAGATGCTTTCAGTTTACCGCATGGAGATTTAATGAAAGACTTCTTTGGTATGCTATTCAGTGAGAAAGGCAGCTTCAGAGAATCACTTATTAACCTTATGTGTTTTAATGGTTGAGATGTATGAGCTATACAGGGAGGAATTGTGTTGGCTTACACACATTTAACCTAAAACTAACCAAGGATCTGAACATGTGCCAACATTCTACCTACATGGAAATCTGCAAACTATTTTTTTGGAGCATTTCTATTGGTTGTTCATTGGTGTCTGTAGTTAAATGACTGTGACATCGGCGATCCTCTAACTTTCTAATTTTCTGCTTCTGAACTCAGATAAAACAGAAGTTATTATATTTGGCCCAAAACACCTGAGACAGAAACCATCTAACGAGTCTGTCCTGTGCAGCTCCGTCACTGTCTAGCTTGGATCGGCCACCAAACAGGACCGGCAGAGGCTGCAAAGGACAGTCCGGTCTGCAGAAAGAATAATAGGAGCTGACCTACCCTCCAGCCAAGACCTGTACCTGTCCAGGGCCAGGAATCAGGCAGGCAACATCTCTGCAGACCCCTCACATCCCACACACAAACTCTTCTAACTCCTCCCGTCTGGTAGGGCTCGGCCATGCTTCTCCTCACTGGCTTCCTGTTAAACCCAGAATAGTATTTTTTTAATGAAGATCTTAACCAGGCTCCATCACATCTTACAGAGCTGTTAGTCACATATTACTCCAGCAGAACACTTGGTTCTCAGAGAAGTGCTTACTCGAGGTTCATGAGTTTTCTCTTTCTGTCCCTTCACCTCAACTGAAATATCAGAAAGCTGCCGCCTGTGAGCCTGGTTCTCCAAAGGTTTCCTCCATTTAAAAGGTGTTTTTCCTCTCCACAGTCTTATGCTTGCTCATGTGGATCTGTTGGGTTTGCTCTGTACAAGCGCCTAGAAATTGACTATGTTGTACTTGGCACTTCATAAATAAAGTTGAATTGAATTTATTTGAACATGAGGCAGAGCTATCAGGCTCCTCTCAAACATTTTTCTGTTTAATAAAGCACACAATTTGGGCTGATTCAGCCTTCAGGTTATTGTTGTTCTCAATGTAATAGCAGCTCCAATGCTTGGAAAAAAAAAAGATATGTTTTTCACTGAGGCATGACATCAGTTTTGAGGATCATTCAGTTTTGAGCCCAGTTGCAGCAACAATGTTCGTCTGGTCACTTTTTGCATTGAGCTTTCTAGATTTATGTGTAAATCATTAACTTAAAAGAAAACAAGCAAACAAAACACACACCTACACATGAAATCCAGATAATGTACTTGTGTCAATCTGTTATTTATTCATTTCAAGGGCCAATTAAAGAGGCCATTGCCTATTTTTACACTGATACTTCAAAGGTAGGGAAAAAATGTGGATCCTTTAAATAAAAAAGGCCCTTTTCATTGTTCTTGTTTTGTTGGTATGAGATGTTTGATTCATCCATTAGAAACAGAAACAGAAAGAAATGGCTATTATCTTTGATTTTAGGAAATCAAACGTCAACTTCTGTATCTCCAGTATGAAGACAGTTTCGAGGATGTTATGTTATGTATATGTATTATGTTATATATGTGCCCATATAGTGCTGGCCTACAGAGGCTTCTGAATATATGCTCGCAATATGGAATAGAATATGATATTATGTACAACTCTAAGAAAAGTTACGTGATGATTGTAACAACTAAAGAGAATCAGAGACTGCTTTTCCTGATTTCTTTTTAAGTGGTTGCATTCTTGAAGTCACTGCAGAAATAAAATATCTTGGCCATTATATCACAAATGAACTCACAGATGACAGAGACATGTATAGACAGCAGTGTAAACTGTATGGACAGGCAAACATGGTGGCACGTAAATTCCACATGTGCTCAGCCAGTGTTAAAGTTGCCCTCTTCAGGTCATTCTGCTCTCCTTTGTACACTGCACATCTCTGGCGCAGGTACAAGAAGAGGAGTCTGCAAAAACTGACTGTCGCCTACAATGACTCTATGAGAATAATAATGAGAGTCCCAAGACACTCTAGTGCAAGTGAAATGTTTGTCAATTGTGGTGTGAGAGCCTGTGCAGCTGTAATTCAATGTTGCATTTACTCTTTTATATGCAGAGTCACAGAACTGTCAAACTGTATAATCCAAGCCCTGGTATCACTTTATATCTCTATGAGGTTCACGTCTGTAATGTGGAAACATTGGCGATCCTGTTTATATGTATAATATGGTGTTAATACTTTTTTTTCTTGTATTCTTTTAGCATATTTTTCTCTTTTAATTAATCTCTATGGACTACTCTGTATGTCCTTAATAAAGTTTTGAATTGAACTGAATTGAATGTACCGATAATAATAATAATAATAATGATAATAATAATAATAACAATAATAACAATAATGAAATTTAATAATAATAATAATAATAAGAAGAAGAAGAAGAAGAAGAAGAAGAAGAAGAAGAAGAAGAAGAAGAAGAAGAAGAAGAAGAAGAAGAAGAAGAAGAAGAAGAAGAAGAATATACGTAGTTATGCCATCTCTGTGTTAGTTAACATTAAAAAAAGTTGTTGCTGAAATGCGACTTCACGTGACGTCAAACCCCGACGAGCTTCGGCAGACTTCGGTATTTTCCGTGAACACGGAGTCGGTCAAGGATGGAGGAAGAGGCACGCAAGCTGCTCGAAGAAGGAATAAGAAAGAAGCTGGTCAGCCCCGGTAAAGGAGAGTTGTCGACTTTCCCCAATGGAACCAAGGTAATCGGAAATATATTCTCGGCGGTAAACTACTGTAAATCCAGCGCCTGGAATCAGATGAAGTGAAATGACGAGACACGTTAGCTAATGCTATCAGTAGTTTAACTGTGCTAGCGCGTTGCACTCCGTCACAATTCCCTTAAAAACAATTCACCTCCGCTTAGACGTCGCTAAAATACTCGTTTAGATTGTTTGCCTTGTTTCGATATGTTATTGAATTGGGTGAGACAGGGTAGTTTATCTGCGCAGGGGTAAAAAAGCTACCCTATTTTTCTCACTGATGGGAAGGGGCGGGACAGGATGGCAGCCACAGCTGGAGGCTGATTGGTCTCAATGCAACGTCAATCATTTTCCTTTGTTTTGATTGGGCAGGATATATTGTAGTGCGAAATCTCCTTCGGCCTGTCAGAGATGTGCAGATTTTCTCCATTGCTTTGTTTACCGAACAATCAGCTTCTTCAGTATCAGTATCATCGATGCTTGTTGACCTCTTGCCTCTTTCTACTGCACAGGTGGTCTTTCATTACCGCACCAGCCTCTGTGATGGCACTGTGCTGGACGACTCCAGGACCATGGGGGGCCGCAGCAAACCCATGGAGCTCATCATGGGCAAGAAATTCAAACTAGCTGTGTGGGAAAGAGTGGTGACCACTATGAGACAAGGCGAAATTTCAGATTATACTTGTGATGCCAAGGTTGGTAGACCGGAAATGCAGACTTTGACAAGATAGCTGTCCTCATTTGTCCTCAGTGCTGATTGTTTTGTATTTTTTTTCCACTCCAATCCTCAGCACACAGCCCTGTATCCACTCGTGTCCCAGTCCCTCAGAAACATAAGTGCTGGTAAGGACCCTCTAGAAGGTCAGCGGCACTGTTGTGGCATTGCTCAGATCCACTCTCACCACTCTCTGGGGCACAAAGACCTCGATCACCTTCAAGCTAATCCACAGCCTCTTGTTTTCACCATCGAACTGCTGGAGGTGAGCAAATGGGGAGGAAGCCACATTTTATTGTCATTTGTCAGTTTGTTTTTTTTATGTTATTCAAGTAATAATATTCTTAAGAAAATGAACCTACATGAAAGAAATTGATGCAGAAAAATCTTCTGTCATAGTCTAAGATAAACAAATATTGTTTGACTTGGAGTGACATGAATGCAATGCCAATATTTTTTTTCCTCAGATTTTTTTTTATCAATTTTAAATTCAAAATATACACAAAAGGCAGAAATGATCACATCCAAGCTTTACAACACATCCAAGTTTTACAGCACTGTCATGCATTTAACATGATTTGATTCAGGGAGTTATTTTAGCTCTGGTGTATCCATACGAGCTCCTTCATGTCTCTCTTGTCTCTATAAAGTCAATTCTTTTCCGTTTATTTTGTTTTACAAAACAATAACAAGTATATTTCACATTATTCAAATTCACAAAAAGACCGGACAAGAGCCTATTCTTGCCCATCCTGTGAGGCAGGAATTAAATAGAAATTGTTGTTATACTAGGTAGAGATTTTTAATTAGAAATCTGAGAGGTTTTTATAGTGTGCAATACTTTTATGGTTTTGCATCAAACATTATTTCATAATTTTATTTTCATTCAGTTACATCTTTGGTATTCAGCTAAAGCAGATTTTCATATAAAAGGTTTTTTCTTTTTCATAATTTCTTCTGTAAATTGCAAAAGTCTGCTGTTGCTATGTGAGAAGCACAGCTCACTCCCTGTATGAGTAATGCGTATTCTCATAAGAGAATTCCAGCTTTTGCGGAGAGAACATGTGACAAACTGCTGCTGTTTGGCCGAAGCCGAGGCTCATCCCGTCTCCGCCGGGTGTGTTCAGGTTCTTCCTCCCGGATCGTTCCAGCTGGATGTGTGGGCCATGACAGATAAGGAGAAACTTGATCTCGTGCCTCAAATCCACGAGGAGGGAAACAAGCTCTTCAAACAAGGACAAATCAAAGAGGCCACAGAGAAATACTACAATGGCATTGCCTGTTTGAAAAATCTACAGATGAAGGTTTGGAGATAGTTAATCATCACAATGAGAAGAATGAGATTTCTGTTGAATGGTTTAGTTCTGGTAATAGAGATTCCTGGCTTTGCTGTGCAGTCGTTGGTGTTTCTGACTCTGCTCTGTGGCGGTGGTTTCCTGTGTTCAGGAGCATCCTGGAGACGAAGCGTGGGTGAAGTTGGACAGTATGATCACACCACTGCTCCTCAACTACTGCCAGTGCCTGTTGCTCCAGGGCCAGTACTACGAAGTGATCGAACACTGCTCCGCCTTGATCTTCAAATACGAGAGTAAGGCTTCACTGTTGCTGCTTTGTCAGAGGTCATGGCCTCAGGACTTTTTAAAGATAGGGACGTGATGTAGATGCAGCAGAGGAGAAATTAAAAGCACGGTAACATACAGATAAACGCCCTTTCATTCAGTATCGCACAGTCACATTCATGCCAGTATTTTTCTAATTTATCCTTATTGAATAACTTCTTTGAGAAGGAATTCAATCCATGCAGGTCCAAATACAAGCTTGCAGATCTGTGTTTTATTATGCATATTGTGTTTTCTTTGCTGCTTTATTGCATTTGGATTGGTGTTAAACTTTTCTCTGAAGTTTAAGGATGGACCCTGCCTTCATAGTTTATTGTGTTAGTTTATTTATTTCAAGCAATCAATACAATGCATGGTAGTGTGCTTAAGTAGAAACAATAAATCTATACATTTGTGCTTGAAAAAGTTGGAAGAAGAAAGTTCTTTTTGTATCCCACCCCTAGTTTTGTTTAATTTGGTTGCATGCGACACTGTAATTACACTGCGATCACTTGCTGTTAAGTTGATGATGCCTGGTTGGTAATTGTAAATATAATTGGATACCTTTAGTAATTATTGTTGCCTTTTGTCAGCATAATGGAAACAAAAGATAACTTTAAAAAAGACAAACTTTTAATTTAGTCTTTATTTACACTGAAAACCAGTCGTCTCATTAACCTTTTCACTTATGCATAGGCAGGATTTATTTAGATTTTCTAGTTTCAATTACACTTCTGCCCCTTTTCCTCAAGATATCCTCAACTTTCATGATCAGTTTTTCAATATTTCTGACCGAACCGAGGAGCTCAAGTTACAGATGTGTGATTAGACACTGATACCACAGGAGTTAGGATATTAATAGCTTTTTTTCCAACATAGAAACAGACCAGATATTGCGGTTATCGACTGTGACTGGGTTGGAGGGTAAAAGTTAATTGTTTGACCCCTTATAGTTCGACTAGATTATCATGAGTTATGCTCCCTTCACAGTCATTAAGTTTGAAATTGGTCTTTAATTGCTGTGTAATAAAGCTTTGTGTTTGCTTTATGCCACTGTGACTATATTTAACAACTGTTGCTCATATTTGGCTTCACAGCTCAGTCATTGATCTTATTCATCGCTGTTCAGGAATATAAAGAAATCAACATTAAACCACGAGTGCCTCAAGATAAACAGTTGGTGGCGCTAGTCTTCCATTCATGTGGATTTAAGCCACAGCAGAAGGTTCTTATCTTCCTCCTATTGCAGGAAGAATAATCCCATCATTTAACTCTAAGTAGGGTTGATATTTCATGCTGTTTTCAGGAAGTCTGTGTTTATATTCATGCAGTCCCCACTTCCTTCTCCACCTTCCCCTCAGACAATGTGAAGGCCTTCTACAAGCGCGCCAAGGCTCACGCTGCAGTGTGGAACGAGACCGAGGCGCGAGCAGACTTCGCTAAAGTTCTGGATCTGGACCCCTCCCTGGGGCCGTCGGTGGCCAAAGAGCTGAGGGCCATGGAGGAGAAGATCCGCTCCAAGGAGAGGGAAGAAAAGGGACGCTACAAGGGCCTGTTTGGATACAGTGCGCCGCCAGCCACCGCCACCACAGTCAGTCCGCTCCTCTAATCCGCACGGACAGATTACCACCGGACCGCTGTCTTAAGAGTTCACATCTCCCGTCCTCTGTCTCTCCACAGGGCTGAGCTCCTCAGAGGATCGGACACTAAAGGAGGACTATGAATCTCAACACGGCAGAGCAGCTCTGGACGCTCCCCGTGTTTCACTTTTGTCCATAAACCCAAGCCAAACATCCCATCCTGCTCTCTGTGGTACACACCGTCAGCTCAAGCCACCAGCTTCCACCTCATTTGTAATTTAAGACTTAAAAAGATGAACTTGCTGATAGAATCAGTGGAACAGTTAAAACCCAGCAGAACTAAATCAGTGGATCGTCATCTTTAATTGAAAGATTTTTTTTTTTTTTTTTCATTCAGAAGCTTTTCCATTCCCACCCTGTCCTGAGCGTCTTTCAGATCGCTAACCTCTGTAAGAGTTCTCACAAGATTTACTAAATGGAGACTTTTTTATCTTAATCTGATTAAATAACATTGTTGTGCAGTTTTGACAGCAGAGACCAGCTTGTTGCAGGGTTTTTTTTTTTTTTTAATCACATTGTAAAAGTCAGTGAAGCACCAGTGACAGTGGAGTCCAGTTCAACCCCTCCCCCCACCTTCAGAAAATATTTTTGCACACGAGAATCGATGTACTCACGTCTGGCACCACCTGACACCCCCTCCCCCCCTCCCCCCCTCTTTAGTTACTCGGGTCACAGCAGCAGCACTGCTATCACAGGGCAGGTGGGACGAGAAACCGAACTGTCTGTGACAATCATGATATAGAAACATTGATTTGTGTCATCTTTGCTCTGTTCTATGTACCGATTCCACATATGTAAGGAATCCCAATGTTTATTTTTGTTGTCAAGATGTACTCGGCGAAAAAAAAAAAAAAAAACCCCAGCGTCTCCCTCACTCAGAACGAGCTGCTCGGTCCTGTTTGAGGTGAGACGTTACTGAGGTTGGAATTATGTAACTGACAATAAATGTTTATTCCCAGTTTCGTCGTTTATTTTTAATTCACTAATTCAAGAGATAAAATTGGTTTTATTGTTCAATTACGTATTTTTGGTCTGAAGCAAATTTGAAAAACTGACTTAAATTAGGTTTTTCTTTATTGCTTAAACAATTATAAAGATTATATTTTAGGCACTCCGAAAACAAAAGTATTCAACAGATTTTCAAATTCTACACAAAAAGCCCCACAATAACATTTTCGCAAATGTATAAATGGTTGAATCAGATCACTTGATCAAAAAATTAAGTAACCAAGAAAAGGCCACACTTTATTTTTTTTTAATTTATTTAAGATATACATACCGAACTGCAAAAATCTGGTTTACAAAATTTCCTTACTAACAAATTGACTTGAGATGTACAGAACTCTTGGGAATGAGACACATCTAGTGTGTTTACGCTACAAAACATAATGGAAACAAAGCGAAGGGGGGAGGGGGTGTGTATCCAAAGTGTTCAAAGAAAACACACTTCAGGATGGGTGACATGTGAATATTAACATTTTAAAAAAACGCCCTGGTCAATTGATTTTTTATTTTTATTTTTTAACAAAGACTGATAGAAATGTCCCCATCCATGTTTACTAAGGTTTCTGTCCCCAAATTGACCTGAAAATGTGCTGAAACTCCACACGCCCTTCTTTTAAAATCGGTATAAAACTGTTTTGCATACGCTCAACTGCTTGCATTGTTTGTCGCCAACGAAGCTGTTGAGGTGAAACCTGGTGAGACATGGCGCGCCTATAAAAACCAGCAAAGGAAGCAGAAGGTTGGAGGATTAAAAAAAAAAAAAAAAAAAAAAAAATCTGTAAAACAATAGTGTGGGGGGGGTTGGCTATGGGAAAAGAGTGACGGGTGAGGGGATTTATTTATTTTTCCCAAAAGGTTATGTGCGGGCGCTTCTCTCGGTCTCTGCCAGACACTCTCTGACCAGTGCACGGGCGTGGATGATACCTGCATGAGACAGAGAAAGGCCGGGAAAAGGACAAATGATAATCGGCTTCATGTTAACAAAAAGTTAATTATTTTCCATGATGCTAGCAGGGAGTGGACAGTGAGTCTCTGAGGTGTTTCTGTCACATGCCTCCACAGAAAGGAATGATTTTTTTTTTATTTTTTTTTTCTTTTTTTGACAAGTTAAATTATACCTCTCTTTAACCTCTCCATGGCGCTCTTGCTCCCAGCGTATGTTGGCCTGATCTCGCGGCTCATCTCCTCGATGACGGAAAGCAGCTCGCTGTAGGTGGACCCTTGAGACACTTTGACAGGCTGCACGAGCAGAAGAGGGGGAAAGAAAAAAACAACAAAAAAACATTATGTCATGTAACTACTGGAAAATCACAATGCTGGAGTTGAGAAAGAAATCTAAAACCAAGACCACTGAAGCTGTGACATTTGAAATGCCAATAACTAAACTGTCATCAACCCTTCAGTGCATCTAAACACGATAAACCCTCACATGAAAGGTCCTTGTGAAACATGCCAGAAATACAGTCTTCTGTGGAATTAAAATCCTACTTCATTTTTCATGCAACGGGGCACGCTGCACTCCAAACATACAGGCAGCCTCATTAAAAACAGTCTTCAGTGTGAAGAACAGCGGGTCCTGGAAGCCGTCCTCAACAATGTGTGTCCGGATCACAGGAAGATACGAGATTCTACCCTCATGCATTACTACTAGGAGATGTTCCTTCAAGAACTATGTTCAAATAACCCGAAGGAAAATCTTGTTTAGGCAAAAAGCCATTAAATACTTTTTTCCTCTACTGATAAAAACTGAAATATGAGAACTTTGTCATAATCCTACATTCACGAGTTTTGAAATCGGATTGTGGGAGTGACCGTGTCCTGGGCTGAAAACAAAACATCCATTTGTGACAAGTCAGACATCGAAAATATAATTATGCAGGAAACCATGATTGCCTGTGAAGTGGTTTCAAATACAGAGGCATATAAACATTTAACTACTGTGTGTCAAAGCAGCGTCAGCAGGATGCGAGGGACTGACCTGGACGAAACCCATGGAGGGCGGGCCGAAGTCACTGAACGCTGGTCTAAAGTTGGACGACGAGGGGAGGGATGGCGACGGCACGGACGAGCCTGAAAAGCAGAACGCAACACGCATCACACAACATGGACTGATTCTATGTAGTCTAAACATAAAGTTTACTTCTGAAACATTCAAATTGATGGGAGGTTATCAGCATTCATGAGTCTGTTTTTTTGGAACATTTCCTCTCTACTGTAAGCCGATAATCATCAAATATGATTACTCCCATGCCACTGACTCAATATGGCGGCATGGTGTGGTAATTTTGTTGCCATGGTGACTTTGGCACTGGCTGGGATAATACAGATTCAGGCAGGTCAGGGTGTCGTCCACAGTTGTGGCACAAAATGTTTCAAACTACAACGCCGGGGGAGTGACAACAGACGGCCGGCTTGGGAACTGGGCGTACCTGGCGGGGTGTGGTTGGAGCCAGAGGGTGCAGGAGCGATCGGTTTGTAACTCATGGCGATTTCAGCAGGCAGCTCCCCGTACGACGTGCCGCTTCCTTCGGTCCCGTCAACCCGATGCTTATACAGCTTTACTGGTGATGATGAGCTCCTAAGAGCTGGAAACACACAGAAACACACAGAAACATGATGCGACATGAAAAACAATTATTCTCCAAATAACTAAAAGGTGGTACGCAGATCGATTTGTTCTTAAGGCCAGACCAGTAAAATTTTATCACAATGATCTCAAAGCAATGTCACCTTTGTTTAGTGCAAAAAAATTCCATGATGAAATATCTACTATTAAATAGATTTTGATAGAATCTTAATTTCTCCAGTATGCTATTTCAATGGGCCAAATTACAAAAAATGTAGTTAACTGTCACTGCTACACGACTAGTGTGTGTGCTTGGCTTCAGTGTGAACCCCGGTAAACAAAGTAGAGCCAGTGGGTACCGTCCTCCACTGAAGGTTTTCTCCTGTACAAGAATAAAAAATATTTAGAAACCCTCACACGCTGTCCCTGATGTTCAACAATTTGAAATCATACTTCCAGTGAAATGTGAAAATGATAAAACTGTCTGCTGGTTCATATTTGGTAATTTTAGGGACTATATGTTAACATAATACATGATGCTAAGACAAATACATGTATGGTACTTCTATAACAAAAAAAACATATTACGGGGCAAATGTATTGAAATGGATCCATATACACCTCATTCAGAAACATATCGGAGCTCTAAAATGAGAGATATCCTTTGTGTTCATATTCTGCTTTAAATACGTGTGATTGTATGGACATATTGTATATTTGTGTTTCACATCCGACCCATGGACTTAGATTTTCTTCATTAAACCTCCAAGCACAACAGTTTGAAATACCACAAACAAGTCAAATGACAGAGTTGATTTTCATTCATTCAACTTGAAATTCTGATTTTAAAAAATCTTTGTTTTTTTTCTGATTTAGAAAAAGAAATGAATATCGATCCGTTGTCACCTTTTAATGATATTTCAAATGTAAAGAAAACAACTGATTGCAGGCACACATACAACTATTAGCTGTGATCTCCAGTGTTATCGATAAAGGATCAATAAGGCTGGATGATATTTACGTGGCGACGTGCGTAACATCTACGCCACGATCACCTTACATTTCCCAGGTTGACACACGGGCTGTGAAGTCAGTGCACCTTTGTCATTCATATCAAACATGTGCTGGATGTGACCACGCTCGCGGTTCTTTGGTGTCCTGAAGCTTTTCTAAGCCTCCTCGTGTGGATCGACAGGTCAAAGCGGTGGCAGCGCTGCCAGAGGAGCAGAATGAGACAAAAGCTGCGTTAGCATCCTGAGGAGGGAGCCGGCTAACTACTACTGGTTAGCTGGATTAGCTAGCTTTCGCCGGTTAGCATAACAAGAAAAAGTAAAACCCAGAAAAGGGGAAGCGGTAGAGAATTGACGTTACTCTTGCAGACGGTGACTGATGGGCAGGTTAACTCCACGTGCGGCCACTGAGGAGAGAACAAAGGGCCGAGAGAGACGGGAATCTGTTACCTTTTTAAAGAGGTGTTGAATCTTGTGTAGGGACGTGAACCCAGGCTCTTCCTCTGTGCGTGAGTCTGCGCACAACACCGTCGGGTTCCTTTTCTCACGGAGCGATCTGATTGGCTGGCGGCGAATGACGTAGGTGACGTCAGCTCCTGACGCGTCAACCAACAACACAGCGAAACAATCGGTTTTTATCAGTTCAAGCGTTAGATTTTGCACTCTGACAAACTAAAAGGGATTGAAACAGTAAGAATCTGAACTTTACTGAATGCATTTATAAAATTTTGTCCTCTTTTCTTCCTGTAGTTTTCATAAAACTGTTTTAGAAGGTGATATTCACTAAATGCAATTTATATTGTTGTCCTGTTCTCAATGTGTTATCATAAATATATATTTTTAAGTGTATCAATATAATCTTCAACCTGGTACATCAGCCAAAATATACATAAAAATATAAAGAGCGACAAAACCACTAATCAAGGACCATATGTTTTTGGACCGTGATGTTGAGTAGCTCTGGTAAGCCATTCATGGCAAAACTCCAGCCCTGATATCAAACCTGGCACCCTAGAGCCAGTAGCAGAGGCGGAGCGTGGGTCTCAGTACAGAGGGGGTGGAGCATTCTCGACAGGCCCTTATGATAGTAATTTTATCATTCAAACAATACCTCATGCTACCATCAAACAACACACTAATGCTCACTTTTATTGAGCCAAGCAAACCAAATTTTACATTACCTAAATCAAAAACAAATACAGTTAAACGAATGGTTATGTATAGAGCTATGCAAGAATGGAATAAACTACCAGAAAATATTGCACAAGAAAACAGCAAAATAATTTTCAAGAAGTTGGTCAAAAAACATCTGTGCATAATAGAGACTTAATATGGGTCAACTGGAATTACAAATATTACTTAAAATTGCACCTTTGCAACGGAAATGGTTCCTGGCATAAACAGTAAATAAATGGGTGACTGTCAAATCTGATTTGAATTTTAATTGTTACATCAGGGTTTTTGCTTCAAGGGTGTTTACGTGTAAGATGGAAGGGCAAAAGAGATTTGAGTTTTTGTGTGACCAATGTGCATAATATGTGTGGATCTACATAGATATGATATGTGAATGTTGTGTATCTCTACTGACCTAGGAGCGGTCTTGTATTGTTTGTTTGTTGTTATGTTATGTATTTGTTTGTGTTTTTGTTTTTGGAATTTGTATATGGATTATTTTGTAGATAATGTGGCTGCTTTGACACATTGTGAAGATGTTGTATGGACCCCAGGAAGAATAGCTTTGGCATTGCCATGCTAATGGGGATCCAAATAAATCAAATCAAATCAAACCTCTATGCCTCAGAAAGCAGAATAAAGTCACAAACCAGTTCACAAACTTGTTCTGAAGAACAAATACACATATGCACGCACGCGCGCACACACACACACACACACACACACACACACACACACACACACACACACACACACACACACAAATGCAACCTGACAGCTGTCAATCTCAGAGCGTCCACTGTCCATGGTGCTGAAAACTCAGATAAAAACTCACTGGCTAAATCTGTACCATCTTTGATACAGCTTGAATATAAAATGAACACAGCTGGTCTAAAATTACACAATCTATTCAGATAGATAGAGACACAGCTATCTATATCTTTTGGAATTTACGTATATTAGAGAAAAAAATAGAGTCTGCAGTCTCTTATAGTTGAGCGCAACACAAGGCACATTCAAATAGGCAGGTGTTTAAGACCACAGCATTCTGATAAAGATAATATTTTTGAAGGTTTCACTGACTCACCAATGGCTCCGATGTTAGGTTTTGGGTAGTACCGCTAGCAGCTAGCATAGTGTTTAGCATACTGTTTAACTTCCCTCCAAAGAGTTCAGATCAAGTGCAAAAGAAAAAACTCGTTAATACCGCACAGCCAATCAGGGCTGGCTTACAGCTCTGACGCATTCATGGACAGTCATAATGTAAGAATTGGCAAATTGGAGCCCACAATCATATGCGTACACCTTCTGGCACACACTGCACATTTTATTATATTAATTTATTTCCTATTAAATGTGAATACATCACATGAAACAGGGCCCTATGACCTTGTGGGCCCTGGGCCGACTGCCTCCTTGCCCCCACTCTGGCTCCGCTACAGGCCAGTAGTGATTTTGAGGTAGAGTATCATTTTCTGAAAGAGTTACTGTAATGAATTCAAGAGAGCAGCGTGTTCCTCATTTGCTTGACAGAGGTAGCATGTACCCTACTGCAAGGGTGCAGTTTTCATTGAGATCCAGTATGTAAAAAAGTGAGAGCTGGCATAAAGAAGGCTCATTCTGTGCACCAGGCATAATGACAGAAGATATTTTTATTTTCATTTAATTATTTATTCCTTTATTTGTGTTGTGTATTTCTAGCTTACTTGAGCCACATCTTAGTAAATTTATAAACAGGACAGAATTCAGCTGTCTGGACCTTCTTCTCAAATGTTCTCTTTTCTTTTTTTTTTTTTTGTACCATTTATATAATCATCACTGCCTGAAGCAACATTGCTGTGGCTATTTCATTTGTTCATTGCCTCATAAAAGAAATCATTTGGGACATAAAGACAAGCAAAGCAGTTTGAGTCAAATAACTGATCGGACCCAAAAAAACCCCAAAAGTTTCAAAGAAAGAAAGTTTCAGAATAACTTTTTAGTCATTTAGCAATCTGCTGTTACATTGGCTTTCTTAGGGGGACTATGGCTCGGTTGGTCATCTCGAAATTGAGAGGTTGTTGGCTGTATTTCTTATCTCCTCCCCATCCACATTGAAGTGTTCTTGAGCAAAACGCTGAGCCGCAAACTGTGGATGGACTGAGTGCCGACTGGGAATTTACTGAATTCCATCTCCCTCAAATGACCTCTATTGGCCATTTGTTTGCCCGTCACACTCTTTGTGCTTGTTTGTGCAGTTGTTTTTTTTTACTTGTTATATAATAAAGTGGTGAAAATTGATGTGTGAGTCACCTGTCAGGTCTGCTGAGGAAGCCAGCGGGAAGGGAAGCTAACAGGAGGCTACAGTTGGGGCAACAAACTGTTAATAACACATAGGGAACATATGAGGACAGGAACAAAGGAACATTCAGTTGACAACAGTTCTGGCTGAGATATGGAAACAAGATATTTTTGTGGAATTGCTAGTCTATGAGTCTCCTCCAACTTGATCCACATATAACTCCAAAGGTTTTGATCAAGTCACAATAGTATGAACTTTTATGAGTTTTCATAGTTCAGTTCGAGTCACCACATATGAGATCAAAATGAAAAGTAATTTCTGCATCGGTCAGTCAGAATTAACTGGAAATAGAAATAAGCCCCTTGAAATATGAATGCCTTATTATCTAATGTTCTGATCTGCAGAGTTTCAGGAGCTCCTAAAATCCCTGAATAGCGGCAGTTATTGTTGCCAAACAATTTTCTAGACTGAGAAAAGTAAAATATTTCACCAGGAAAGCTCCAGAATTCAAATAATATTGCTAATGATGTTTTCGCCCTATGTCAGTTAGTGATATTTTTTTAATGATGGCACCATCTAATTCTTTTTTTTTTTTTTTTTTTTTTTTTTTTTTCCCTTGTCCTGTTCGGTAGCTGGGGCGTGCAATATTGTATGATTGTAGCCTTTTACTATCCGAACAGATTTTAATATTAGCAGCAGGATGAGACTGAGTCTCCTCCTGCTGCTGCCTTTATTTAAAGCT
Organism: Salarias fasciatus; assembly: GCF_902148845.1. Taxonomy (NCBI): domain Eukaryota; kingdom Metazoa; phylum Chordata; class Actinopteri; order Blenniiformes; family Blenniidae; genus Salarias; species Salarias fasciatus. The sequence continues at coordinate 16,349,013 of NC_043750.1, read as the reverse complement.
GGCATCCGGCATGGCTACCGGACAGGACCGGGACGGAAACGCTCAGAGAGCAGGGACAGAAAGAGAGAAAGATAAAGAGAGGGAGAACGGAAGGGGGGGGGGGGGGGGGGGGGGGGGGGGTGGGGCGGCACAACCTATGTACAAAGTCACAATACAAAACAGTGTTGTCGACGCACCACACGCAACCTAGAACAATCCCAAACCCCCAATCTAGACAACACCAAAACAGAGCCGACAACCAACACAGAAAATTACAGAACCATACATACATTTTTTTTTTTTTCCCCCTTTTTTTCCAAACCATATTAGTGAACAGACCAGGCCACAAAAATAAAAGGAGGTGTAGGGGAGGAGGGAAATGCAAGGACACCACAAACCGTATTTTTTTTTTTTTTTTTTTTTTTGAATATAGCTAGTCGTAACTAGTAGTAAACTAGGGGCGTGCATCAAGAGAGGTCTGCTACAGATCACCATTAGTCTAACCACCACAAGAAGACAAGGTAACCCAGTATGTAAAGAGTGATTAAAGATCAACGTGATCATGTGAATATGATGGTGACAGTGATGGTGATAGTGATCATGCATATATGACCTCTGACCTCTGAGAAGGCCAGAAGCAGGCCAGAGAGGCCCTCAGAGCCCAGACAGCCGGCGGACATCACAGAGCCCGGATCCAAGCCGCCCCCCCAGGCAGACGCCCACGCTCCAGTCCAGAAACGGGGCAGAGGAAAGCCCCGGCCGGGGACCCCGGCAGTCCCGGGGCCCGGGCCCCGCGGAGCCATGACCGGCAGGAGCCGGTCCACCCCGGGCGCCGGACGCCCGGGGCGGGCAGGGCCGAGAGCCCAAGGCCCAAGAGCCCAGGAGCCAACCCAGAGTTTGTTGGCGTTTGAGTGCAGAGTTTCAGGAGCTCCTAAAATCCCTGAATAGCGGCAGTTATTGTTGCCAAACAATTTTCTAGACTGAGAAAAGTAAAATATTTCACCAGGAAAGCTCCAGAATTCAAATAATATTGCTAATGATGTTTTCGCCCTATGTCAGTTAGTGATATTTTTTTAATGATGGCACCATCTAATTCTATGTGCTGTTAGTGATCCACCTGTAAAGTCCAACAGAGGTAAAAGGTTCAGTAGAATATCTACAGTATGTGTGAGGAGCCATTAAGCTCTCCTGCAACAGGAAATAAGTCATGTAATAAAACGATGCTATCAGTATGAATATTTTTGATGCATCAGTTTACTTCATGGTTATCACCGGATGCTCACGCTACACATTGAAGTGGCATCTGTTTCCCAGTCAGGGCTGGGTCTACGCAGGGGCAAGAGGGGGCCTGGCCCCCTCAAATAAATGTTGTGCCCCCTCAAACTAAATCCCCCAAAATATATTAGCACAAGCACGCACCGCACCATCCTCGCTCCGATGCTACATGCGGACCCCCCCTCGCTGAACACACATTTGTGCCCCCTCATACACTTGATATGCCCCCCCCCCCCCGAGACGAGTGTCTGGCAACGGGTCTGTTTGGGGGTCGCCTGATCTCCCTCAGCCTCTGGCTCTCACAAGTAGATTTGCACATGTTAAGAAAGTCCATAATGAGAGGATTTTTACTAATTGGAGAAGAGCTGGTGAACTTGGAGTGGATTTAAAACTGATTCAGTCTACAGCTGTGACGGTTCTTGCTGATCCAGTGGAGTCCCGGTTCTGAACCCAGACCTGAAGGAACCACTGATCAGCTGATCAAGATCCACATTCTCCATTATGAAGACACATGTCTGTTTTATTGAAAATAAAAAGAATAAAATAAAAGAAATCCATCAGCTGGTCAGTCAGTAAATACCTGCTGGAAGAGTCTAGAATCCAGTCATCCCTGACTGGAACTCTGGCCTCATGTCGGTTTCAGACCCCTTTTACACTGAAAACATTTTCAAGTGAAAACGCAAAACTTTCCACAACGGTGCAACGGACCTTTTTTGACAGCTGCTCCCAAAGTGGAACTTTTCGAAAACGGTCTGTCTCCATGGGAACGAGGAAAAACAACATTTTGTGGCAAAGTTTGGGCGGCGATGCTAACGGCTAACCACGTCGTTTTCAGCGTTTCCGTGTAAACATCAAACTTTCCTGAAACAAATAAGCTAAAACTTTGCGTTTTCACCTGAATCATTGTCGTGTAAACGGGATCTTCCTCTCTTGGTTCTCAGAAATGGACAGTCTGTCAATCAAAAGACGTTTCCTGATTCATCGCTCCTAACTGAAGGTGTTTTTGTCATGTCCCGCACTGCAGCGGCCTCCTAGTGGCGCTGTGCGGGTTCTGGTTTTGTTTTTCAGGTGGGTGGAGCTGGAGAGGAGGTTTGCTGCAGCGGGGGTTCAGCTCATCAGCGGGATGACTTTCAGCTGCTTGGAGCCCTGGCACTATTTAAGTGACATCCGAGCTGGAAGTCAGCGCTGGATCGTAACATGAATGCCCGTGTGTGATGTGTGTCAGGTCTTTCAGCTTTGTAGCCACTCGAGTTAACATAGTTATTCCTTGTTTGCAGTTTGGAGTCTCGATCAGCTCGCCACAGTGCCCAGCAGCTCTCTGCCTCTCCAGCCGCCCACCTGCCCTGGACAGTCTCAAGACGCAGAGCTTGGACGCCAATTCCGAACCTCGCCACTGACAATTCGGAGTCTGCCCATTCTGACCTGCCGTCTGGACTCGTCGCTTCCTGACCCCCAGAATAAACTGATCTTTGAACTTTCTAGACCCGCCTCCGTCTTGCTGTCTGCGTCTGAGTCTCAGTCCAGACCGTAACAGTTTTAGTCTCGTCAGATCAGACTAAACATTTCAGACTCTGGTTCTATCTCCGTCTCTTCGTGCTGGTTTGTGCTTGAACGATGACCGAGCTGCTGCTCCTCAGTGTGTGTGTGTGTGTGTGTGTGTGTGTGTGTGTGTGTGTGAACCATCTGGGTGTGTTTGGCCACCTCCCCCACTCGCCGTGTCTTTTCAGTGGACTGTACATAATGCTGCAAACTGCCTGGTTCTCCAGAACCCCGGGAGAACCCAAGCAACGATCTTTAAGAAGACAGGCTAGCTGGCATGTAGACCTGAAACTATGGGAGAGAAGTGAGTTTGATTTGTGTACATTATGTTTACAATGGCACAGTTGTCATTTGTAAGGATATATATGTAGGTATAAACAAATATTTGCATATTCATTGCCTGAGGTTAAATGATATGACGTGTTTTGTGTTCTCACATTCGGAATATAATGTTACGGTCATCACCTGTATTACTATCTGGATGATTTTTGGTAAAGTAGTTGATCATTTTTATGACTACTAAGTGACTGTTTTCTGTGCCTTTTTACGGTTAGAATGCATGGTTAACTATTTTTTATGATTTGGAGTCACTGAGATGTGTATTTTTGTATTCTGAATAAATAAATGGTTTAGCTTTTGTTGTACATTTTGGAGGTGCCTTAAAAAAAGGCTACTCAAGGCTATTCATATCTCTCTTCTTCAATAAAACCAAATACAAGCAGAGTGTTTCAGACTCCTTCCGTCCATCTTCAAGGCGTTTACCTGGAACAGCAGTCGAATGTTTGAGCAGCAGTGGAAACGATCTGGCCTGACAAGAAGAGTTTTATTGGCATGAAGTAAATTCCACTCCCTCCTCCACTCAGCCTCATTGTTTAAATCACTATGAGTCTCCCCTATCACAGTCTCACCCTGATCCAGCTCCACCCGTCCCTCCACCTCACTATCAGACGTTGGACAGGACGACCCGGACAGCCAGCTGGACCAGGACAAACCTTTCCCCGACTCCACCAGAGCGTTGGCCTGCTCCACCTGGTCCAGGAAGATCACCACGGCGCTGTTCATCTCCACGACTGACTTCACATTATCGTCACCCACCTTCTCCCCCACAGCCATGTCCTCCAGGCTGCAGGGGGCAGGGCCATAACCTGGACACCGTGTCTGCGGGTGAGCTGTCTGAGGGTGGTCATGGCTGCAGCCAGACCCCCAAACGGACGGCAAATAACCCACCAAGAAACCCGAAAACGATATAAACTAATACATGTGCTCTGTGATTAATAAACCACAGTGAAAGTGAACATTCGCAACTTAGACAAACAGAAAAAAACAAGTAAAAAGCAACACCACACACACCACAATCTCACACACTCCTACTACCAATCACTCCCAGCATGCACTGCGAGAGAGAGAGACAGACAGAGACAGAGAGAAGAGTTTGATGATATGGAGGAAGAACAGGGAGTTCAGGAAAAATAAGCAGGTTTTTAACCAAAGAGAAAGGATTTGATGTGATTGATTCCCTGAGAGGGATTCCCTCTGCAATCTAAAAATTTAAATCAAGAAATTTTATTGATTTAAAAAATTAAAACCAAAATAAAGCAAAATAATGAATGTTTTTAAAAGGGGGAATTCATTTAATCAAAATAAATTCCTGATTATATTAACATTTGGTCACAAGAAAGACAAACTGCCTTGGCAGAGTTTTTCCATTGTTCATCTGAGAAAAGGCTTTAAACGTAGCATTGTATCAGACGAATCAAATAAGATGGCTGCTACTGACAACACAGTAAAGCATCCATTGGTTAAAAGAAATAATACTCTCAGCAGTTTATCTAGAAACATACTTTGCACTCCTAAGTATTTTTCTGACACCAGCATTTTTATGTGCAATTGAGCATTAATCAGTGTAGCAGTATTTGTACTTCACGACTAAATTTTCAGAACTCTTTCCACCTCTGGAAATTTGTCAAAATAAATTTCTATTTTTTTCATCTTCAGTAGTTGAGCAGTGGCCAGAAGATCCACCAGTCAGCCGTTTCCTGGATAATGCTGCAATGCATGTGATTCAGGCCTGTGTGAGAAAACTGATTTGCCCAAGACTGCCAGCTGCGTGGAGGGTCAGAGGTCACTGCTTGAGCCATTGACAGGTTTGAGGAAAACCCTTAGGATGATTATTCAGGGTTAAAGAAATCAGACAGCCTGTATTTGCAAGGCAGTCTATTTTTTTTTTAAAAATGTTAACCTGCATGGTGTCTGTTTTAAAATGACATGAAAAAGCAATTTTTAATCTTTTTTTTTTTTCTTGACAAGTGGGCTCAGACTGCAGCGTCCAAACTGAGATCTGATTGGCTGCTGCCGATGTAGCCGAGTCCTGATCGCAGACGGTCCTGATTAGTGATTGACAGATAGAGGGAGACGCTAAAGCTAAGGCTAACAATCGGAAATCAAAAGGAATGAAAGTCATCAAAGTTTATCTAAAAAAAGAACCGCCGTGTGCCTTTCTTTGAAAGTGAGTCTGCAGCTTTGGTGAGTGAAAGCATATTAAGATAGGCCGCATATAAGAACTTTTACAATTTGTTTAAATCTATGCACACACTACCCAGCAGGGAGCATGCGCAGAACAGCTGGGTGTCTCATGACAACAGACTGTTGACATCATTGTCATGTCATCAGAAGTTTAAATCTCCCTGAGGTTCTCTGAGACCAGGGGGGAACAGGGTCATTCTGTCCGTCTAGCGAGTCCAGCGAGTCGAGCAGCGTAGTTTTGGTGTGTTTGTGTGTCTTTTGAAGACTTTTTTATTATGAACCATTCATTTCTCCAGAACATGAGTTCCACCCAGGCTGACCAGGCCTACAGGCCACGGGTAAGAAAAGAGCATTCAGTTCTTACAAACACAATTACAAACACAACTTAGAAATGCTATATCGATCTTTGAAGAAACGAGACCAGCACTCTTTTTCTGAGTGTCACATTTCTTCCAGACTACAGAATGCATATTTATCTCTCTGTTTTCCTTCTGCAGAAATATTTGGATGAGGATGTCCAGCTTCGCCCACAGGGTCTGGTTTTATGGGCACAGGGTTGCCGTGGATGGACTCCAGCTGGCAACTCTGGTAAGATCTCCTCAATGTCTTCTCTTTTTTTGTGATGAAATTTTTTATTTTATTAGAAAAAACTGCATATAATTACACTGTCACAAAATGCCCAAGGCACAGAACACGCCAGTGAACATAACGCAAATATGAACAAACAACGAGTGAGAAGAAAAAACAAACAAACAAACATGGATACAGGATATATGGAGGGGGTAGACATAAAACACAGAGGACAAACAAACACAAGTACAGACAACTAGTTGACACATCCGGTGAAGTACAGGTATGAATGATGAAGAACATCTTTGAGTCAGGGTAGAGGAGAGTTAGAGCAAAACCAATATTCGTTTCAAGAATTCAGCAATCCCAAGCCAAGAGTCCAAAGTTTTCCTCTTCGAGGCTCCATTAACACGAGCTGTAGAGAGTTCCATGTATACGACGTAAAGAAAGGAAAGAGTCCAGGTGCAGATAGAGAGGTCATCAGGAGAATTCCAGCGATTTGCCACCATTTTCTTCTCGATTTCTCTCTTTTGTTGAATCAGAAGATGAAAATGATCTTCTAGCTATATATGGTCTGTGCAATACATTTATTGTGCAATGTTCTTGTCAAATAAATAAATAAATAAATAAATAGAAAACATGCTTTAATTAGGGCTGTCAGTTTGAATCGCATTCATCCGGTAGAGACAGAAGAGCCGATGGAGACAGTAGAGCCGGTGGAGACAGTAGAGCCGTTAGAGACAGTAGAGCCGGTGGAGACAGAAGAGCCGGTGGAGACAGAAGAGCCGGTGGAGCCAGTAGAGACAGAAGAGCTGGTGGAGACAGTAGAGACTGTGGAGCCGGTGAAGCCGGTTAAAAAGTCGAGCCGGTGGAGCTGGTGGAGGAAACTGTTCAGCTGTTGCAGCGGGAAGAGCCGGAAGAACTGGAAGAAGTGATTTCTGTCCAGTTCGCTCAGCTGGAAATCGAAAGGAAACTGAGGACGGAGAAAAAGAAGACAGAGGGAAAGAAGAAAAAATTCAGAAAAATTTAGGATCAAAACGAAAAAAAGAGGGCTACATTTCAGGCATAATTAGGTTAAACCAAAACAAAAAAAAGAGCTAATTTCTAAGCACAATTCAATGAAACCCAAAACAATCGGTTAAAAAAAGTGTCTTTTATTAAGGAACAGCGACGCTGGAAAAGAAGAATGGACTTTATGTCACAATGGGTGTGTGTGTGTGTGTGTGTGTGTGTGTGTGTATTGAGGAAAAAGAATTAAAAAAAAAAGAACATTATAAATTGACCAAGACTGCAGGATATTTTGTCCAGGGTTGTTGCTCATATTCTACATACGAGGGGGGACCCAAAAGTTACCCAAAAGACTGTGGTTATAACTTTTTATTTTTTAATCTTCGCAATTATTTGAAACTGTCAACCTTCAAAATACTCTCCTTTGGCTTGAATACAATGCTGCACCCAAGATTTTCACTGTTCAGAAGAGTCGCCATGAACGTGCGTAACTGTGCCGATAAGATAGAACCTCGATTTTCCCTCCCCCGCCTGTATGCCTGTCTTACCTTTCCGCTGCCGCTCCACTTTCATCTTTGACAACAAAAAGCAGTCGCCTGGGGCCAGACCAGGTGAATATGGCGGTGGGGAGGCTGGCTGGTCATGGTTTTAGTAAAAAAATATGCTTTACGCACAACATCTGCTGTCTGCTATGATGCGGCCATTTCCGGGTGCCTTCGTCTCACTGCTTCTAATAACTGCCTGAGGATTATCTGTCTGGATCTCTACAATACTCCCATCAGATCTGCAATGTCATCAAAAGTCCTGCGTGGATCTACCATGACGTCTTCTTCAGTTCTTGTGACGTTTTCCTCTGTTCTGGAAGTGGATTGTTGTCCTCTGCGTGCCCGGTCTTCGTGATGTAATCTGATCGCTCTTAAAGGGCCAAACCACTCATAAACCCTAAGAATCCTTCTTAAAGAATGTCTGCAACATGGTGAGTGTTTCTGCCGCTGTTTTTCCCAATAAAAAACAAAATGTTTTGACAGTGCGCAAATCAGTGGGTATCCGGCATCTTGAAAAATCGAAGAGCGGGGTGTAACTCTGTCAACATAAACAATGATTGTCAGCTGACTGCATCATGGGGGAAGACCAAACCTGGCACAGTTATGCATGACGTTATCCTGTAGCGACATCTACCGGCCAAAGTCGGAACTTCATTGTATTTTTTTATTAATAGAATCAGTCCGGAAACTTTTGGGTCCCCCCTCGTATACAGTAGAGTTGTACAGTCTGACAGACAAAACCAAAAGCTTCCTGCACCCGTTCATTAATTACAGTGAGAATGTGTGTGTTGCTCCAGTCCATCAGAGCAAATATCAGATGTGCAGCTGCTGATAGAAAAGCAACAAAGAAAAGTTGTTCCATATCAAAAATAACAACAGAATTATTACTAAATTTAGTTTATTGTCTCTGACAGGAAAAGATCAGATGTTGTTTGGATCAGAAACAGTCGTCTCCAGTTTGCTGGTCGCTCCACCATGTTTCCATAACAAACCCTGAAAGCCTGAACAGCTGAGCTGCTGGAGGAACGAGTTTTGTCCTTGAAGAGGCTTCTGCTTTTAATCTGTGTAAGTACAGAGCAAACCCATTCATTCAAAACCCCCTGCGTGATCAAGGAGCTTAAATCACTTCAGTTTATTGAAAGGCAAGAAGCACAATCTGTATTGTGACATTTGGCAAATTCAGTTAACTTTTTACTCGTGTGTTTTTCAAGAGTCCAAAAGCCAATTCACAGATACGAATGAATTATTGATTTCACGTTTAATGATAGGATGATCAACATTCTGAAACAGGTATCAACTGAAATGAATGGATCAGACTGTAATTGGGTTTTTATTTCAAGATAGAAAAAAACACAAATGCAGAGATTTAAATTTAAGACATGAACTCTGGTGGATTAACTTAAACTTTTCTAATTCTCACACATTTTTGTGGTAAAGGTGTGTAAATTTTTGTGGTTTTTGCAATGAATAAAGTTGCTGAACACATTAAATACATTCCCTTTCCCATCTATGTCTTCTTCTGCAGAGAAGCGTCCAACAGGATCCTATTCTGTGAACTCCACTGACGCTGTTTTGTAGTTTATATCACTTTATCTTATAATTCCATTAAACTACAAATCACATTTCACTGGTCAAGCTGCTACGAATTTGTCCTGTATTTTACATGCTTTCTATTCAGTCTCTTTGTTACCTAAAAAACATTTCATTGCCTTCCTGATAAACAGTTTACTCCTTCTTGTAGTCCTCCTCCAGTTTCAGCTTCTCCGTGTTGTTGCTGACGAATGCCGGGTCGTTGCTCGCCTGCACTTTGTCAAAGAACTTGAAGTTGGCCACGTAGCGGCCGCTGGGCGTGCTGAACAGCACCGGCTTGAACTCGTAGCCGCACATGTTGGCCACCCTGGGCATCAGGCACAGCTGGCCCCGGTGCCGGCACACCACCGCCGACTGGCTGAACTTGATGGTCTCCGCCCGCTTCTTGGGCCACGCCAGCTTGGCCAGGAAGGCGCCGGTGACGAAGGTCTCGGCCAGACCGGTGACGACGAGCTGGGCCACCAGGATGAAGATAGCCTGCGAGCACTCCTCGGAGATGCAGCGGAAGCCGTAGCCGATGGCGGTCTGAGATTCCAGCGAGAAGAGGAAGGCCCCCGTCAGCGTCTCTGCGTTCAGAACGCAGGGCGTGTGGTTGGAGCTCAGGCCCGGCTCGAAGTCGCCGTTCCCCATGCCGATGAAGTCGAAGATGACCCCGAAGATGAACCAGGTCATGATGAAGGTGGAGGCGAACAGGGTGAGCTTGTAGCGCCACTTCATGTCCACCGCCGTGGTCCAGATGTCGTGCAGGTACAGCTTCACCATGCCCTCCACGTTGTCGATGCGCACGTTGTTGTGGCCGTCCTTGTTGATGATCCTCCTCAGTACCACCGACTTCCTGCCTGCCATGCTGCTCCCAGTCAGAGGAAGATGAATGAATGGAGGTTTGGCTTCGGCTTCAGCCACAGACGAGCTGACGAAGCAAGAAGAGGAGGAGGAGCGTTGGACCTTCGTTTCAATGATGCACACAAGCTTAAAGGTCCAATACACGATTTTCTCGAAAAGACGAAGCCCCAAGTCTGTTACTCACTTTTTGAACAACGCGCATGCGCCAGACCATCCACCCGGCTCTCCTGCTTCTCCCAGGAAAAGCGGAAGTGTACGAGCGTGATCTCCTCTTCTCCGGTGTGCACGGCTCTGTTTACAGTTTCTGCGATCCGCCTCGCTCATAAATAAAGCTTTTTTTCCGAGACAGTTCCAGTTTCATTATGTCAGACTCGCCATCGGTAAGTACTAGCTCAGAAGCTCACCGGCCACATAAACACTCTGAATGCGCATGCGCAAAAGGGAGAAGCTGATTGGGCGCAAGCACGTAGAACCGCCTTACGAAAGCAGCTCGTCAGAATGATTGACAAACAGACCCACCAATTATTTAGGTGATCCACCCGGAAATCTAAATCGTGTATTATACCCTTAAAATCTGAACAGGAATAGGTTTAGAATTCCTCACGAAGCTGTTGAATTTAATATGAAAGGCACGTCTCAGTTACAAAGCTACAAAGAAATATTGTTTCTATAAAATGCATTCAAGTAAATGTGAAGGTCACCATTTGGACAGTGTTTCCGTCTTTTAAACTGATCTCATGAGCTGGGTGTTACAGAGACGATCTCATCGAGGGTCTTCGGGAGGAGGTTCCTCCACCCTCAAACAGCTTGACCAACTCCACACCTGCTCTGTCTCGTGCCAAATAATCAAATGTTTTTCAGATGCTTTAATATTAGTGTTTATTATAACACTGAAGCATATTTTCTCCATTTAGTTTGTTTCCACTGCAATCACAGGGAATTCTGTTCTAAAATGTGTTTTTTAACAAAATTACCTTTTTTGATCCTGATCATTAATCAGTAATTAAATAACAAGAAGTTCTGACAGGAAAAGACGTCCTCCAACCCTGAGAGTTGAATTTTCCACTGATAATCTGATTTAATGACCGTTTTATCACACAGTAGTCTTTATTACTGTTATGTTGTTTGTTATTATGCCAAAATTGCACAATCAAGGAAGACCAAAGTGTATACTGACTGCAGTTCACCTTGAAACTAGGACTACCTTCAGATCTTCTGGAAATATGAAGAGTTGAATGAAGTTGTTGTATGAAAATACAGAATTGGTGGATTAAATTTTGCACAGAGCCGTCACGGCGTCCACATCCCGACAGGACAAAGTGACTCTTGACACAGCTCTCTTTCTGTGTCACAGACACATGAAGTCCAGGATGAGCAGACATTCAATGAAACACTGAGAAACAAAGTCAGAAAGCAGCAAGAAAGGAATAATAATAATAATATTAATAATAATAATAATAATAATAATACATTTTATTTGTATAGCGCTTTTCAAGACACTCAAAGTCGCTTCACAATACAAAAACATAAATAAAACACAGTAGCATAAAACCAACAGAAGAAAAAAAAACATCAAACATCAAAAGCAATTCTGAACAGGTGGGTTTTGAGTTCTTTCTTGAAGGTGGGGAGGTCCGAGCAGTCACAGAGAGGTTGGGGGAGTGACTTCGAGAGGGTGGGGGCGGCGATGGAGAAGGCTCTGTCTCCCCAGGTTGGGAGCCTGGTCCTACACGGCAGGGACGGCAGGGACAGCAGGTTGGAGTTGGAGGAGCGGAGGGAGCGAGATGGAGTGTGGAGGTGGAGCAGGTCTGTGAGGTATGGAGGGGCCAGATGATGGAGAGCTTTGAAGGTGATCAGGAGGAGTTTGAAGTGGATGCGCTGAGGGACGGGGAGCCAGTGGAGCTTGTGGAGGACAGGGGTGATGTGTTCACGGAAGCGGGTGTGGGTGAGGAGGCGGGCAGCGGAGTTTTGAATGTACTGTAGTTTATTGAGGGTTTTGGATGGTGTACCGTAAAGAATGCTGTTGCAGTAGTCGATTCTGGAAGTGATGAAAGCATGGACTAAAGTTTCAGCAGCAGAGAAGGAGAGTGATGGGCGGAGTCGAGCTATGTTTTTGAGGTGGAAGAATGCAGTCCGGGTTATGTGTTTGATGTGGGGGTCAAATGATAGAGTGGGGTCGAGGAGAACACCGAGGTTGCGGATCAGCGGGGATGGAGTGAGTGTAGAGTTATCAAAATTTAAGGTGAACTGTTGTGCGGATTTGGTGATGTTGTGAGGACCGATAATGATGATGTCTGTTTTGTCACTGTTTAGTTTGAGAAAGTTGCGATTCATCCATGTTTTGATGTCTGTGAGGCACTGGGTGAGGGTGGAGTGGATGTTGGGGTGTATGGATGTGGTGGAGATGTAAAGTTTTATGTCATCAGTGTAGCAGTGGAAGTGGAGACCGTGACTACGGATGATGTTGCCGAGGGGGAGGATGTAGAGGATGAAGAGGAGAGGACCAAGCACCGAACCTTGGGGAACGCCCTGTGGCAGGGGGGCTATGGAGGAGGAGCAGCGATTGATGTGGACAAACTGTTGACGATCGGAGAGGTATGACTGAAACCAGGACAGAGTGGAGCCGGTGATGTTGAGGGTGGATTTGAGGCGAGACAGGAGGATGGAGTGGCTGATGGTGTCGAAAGCTGCAGTGAGGTCCAGGAGGATGAGGATGTTAAGATGGCCAGAATCAGAAGAGAGGAGGAGATCATTAGTGATTTTTAATAGAGCTGTTTCAGTGCTGTGTTTTGAACGGAAGCCGGACTGGAAGGGTTCATATAGACTGTTTGAGCTGAGGTGGGTTTGGAGTTGAGAAGCAATGACTCGTTCGAGGACTTTGGACAGAAAGGGAAGGTTGGAAATGGGCCGGAAGTTTGCAGGGTTGTCGGGGTCGAGACCAGGTTTTTTGAGAATGGGGGTGATGGCAGCCAACTTGAGAGACTGTGGGACAGATCCGGATGAGAGTGAGGAGTTTATGATTTGAGTGATGAGTGGACAGATTATGGGAAGACAGGTTTTAATGAGTGAGGAGGGAATGGGATCCAGGGAGCATGCTGGAGTTTTAATGCCAGATAAAATTTGTGTTAACTGAGCAGAGGAAATGGGTGAGAAGTGAGAGAACTGTGGACAGGAGGCAGGGGGAGGAGAGTCAGGTGGAGCAATGGGGGTGGCAGAGAGGTCAATGGAAATGTAAATGGTGTCAATTTTGGACTGAAAGAAAGACTGAAAACTATTGCATTTGTCAGTAGTGAGTGAGGATGAAGTGTTATTACTGGGCTTGAGAAGTGTGTTTATGGTAGTGAAGAGTGCCTTGGGGTTATTGGAGCCGGAGTGGATAAGGTTGGAGTAATAACAGGACCGAGCAGAGTTGAGTGCATCTTTGTGTTGCTGAATGTATTCTGTGTAGATTTGTAAATGCACAGTAAGACCAGATTTTTTGCATCGTCTCTCAAGCTGGCGCTTGCGGGATTTCATCTGATGGAGCTCGGGGGTGTACCAGGGGGCTGTGTGGGTGAAAGAGACTGTCTTTGTTTTGGTGGGGGCAAGTTCATCGAGGCAGGAGGAGAGAGTGTTGTTGTAATGAGAGACCAAATCAGTGGCGTTATCGGACGGTGATGGAGGGGAGGTGGTCAGTTTGGTGGTGAGGAGGGCTGAAAGTGCAGGTGGATCGATGGATTTGAGGTTTCTGAAGGTTATTTCACGTTTTGTTATGGGGGCTGTGAGGGGAATGTGTATACTGAATGTGATGGCTTAGTGATCCGATATGTTTAGGTTATGGCTGGAAAGGTTGTGTACAGTGGGACCAGTGGAGCAGATGAGATCGAGAATATGGCTGTGATTGTGTGTGGGAAAATTTACATACTGAGTGATATTGAAGCAGGTGAGAAGGTCCAGGAATTCAGCAGCAGGTTTGGAGTTTGGATTGTCAATGTGAAAATTGAAGTCACCAAGCAGGAGGATGGATGAGGAGATGACACTTAACTGGGTCAAAAAGTCTGTGAGTTCTGATAGGAAGGAGGTGTTGGGCTTTGGGGGACGGTAGATGACAGCAGTGACAAGTGGAGAGGGACCGGACAGTTTGAAGGCAGTGTGTTCGAAGGAGTGGGTGTTTGTGAGGGATATGGGAGTTAATTTAATGTCCTTATTGAAAATTACTGCAGTGCCGCCACTCCGTCCATCTGAACGGGGGTTGTCAATGTAGGTGAATCCAGGAGGTGTGGTCTGATTAAGTGCAAAATAGTCCATGGGTTTGGGCCAGGTTTCAGTCAAACAGAGAAAATCCAGTTTATTGGCCGAAGCCTGGGGTCCAGTCTGAGGACGGGCTGTCTGCATGGGAGTGTGTATCGTGCTCCCACCGGCCCGAACGCACCGGGATCGTTAGATCCTGGGCGGACAGTCAGTGGGACAGAGGCCAGATTGACGTGACAGCGAGGGAAACCATTCCGGATGATAGAATACAGGACAGGCACCGTCAGATGGAATAGCTGTATGGAACAGCCACCGGACAGGAGCTGGTGGGACAGGAACCGGTGCGGGACAGGAGCAGAAGCGGTAAGCCAGTTGTTGGAAGTGATATATCCTGATGATCGTAAAAAGTCCTTATCCAAGTTTGTTGGGCATCAAAAATGAGGCAGATAGAGCGTGATCAGGAACCATGGTAGAGATGACAGTTTTAAATTAGTGACAACACAGAGGGAGCGGCAGCCATCGCGTGCCAGCGTCCGCCATCTACAAAGAGGAAATCAGTTCAGCTGAAGAAGAGAAGAAGGTGTTTAAGTTTCAACACAACTGTAAATAAATAAAGAAAAGGAGCTCAAGTATCGACCGGTCTGGGCAGTAAAGGGAGAAAGAAAGAGTCTGTGTTATTGTCATTTGCCTCGTAAACCAGACCCAGTCACTCCTCATCCACATTTGGATTTGGAGTTAAGCTTAGTCTGGATAGGAGCCCATTGAAACTTCTTGCAGGGGGTGTTGGTTACTCCTTTGACTGACAGCGCACTTCAGCCAATCAGCACTTCAAACAGGGCCAGGTCTCCACAGGGGCATGAGCCCCCCACCCCCACCCCACCCCCGCTGAACGACCATTTGTGCCCCCCCATACTCTTGATTTGACCCTCCTGAGACGAATGTCTGGCAACGGGTCTGTTCCCAGTTGAAGTCAATGTGGAGCTGACACGGTCATGGCCTGACGATCTTTCTGTGACTGAATCTCGAACTTCTGTTAGAATCATTAAACAAGTAAGATGAAGCTGATGAATGATGACATTCGCAGCTTCTTTTGAGACAGAATCCATTTGCAGGCCTGCTTGAGATTACTCCTGTGAATTAGCACAGTTTTTCCAGTTTCCATTAACATTCATGACAAAAGAAAGTCATTGGAGGGTTTTTGTTTAAAAACATTTTTACATAATAGCGTGCTTTCATCTACAGCCACGGCACGTCCTTTTTATGTTTTCTTTGAGTAGATAGCACAATACGTCTTGTGCAAGGCTATGAATGGTAAGAGGTTAACTCTCTGACAGTGAAAGGAAACAAAAGAGTTAGTGATAACAATAAAAAAAAAAGTCAAGAAAGCACACAAGAAGCTTGCCATCTTGATGTTGACAGGAGAACTCGTGGGATGGGGAATTATTCATAATAGACAGGTCAAAAATTAAATTCAAGTATTGAGTAACGGAAAAAGGAAATCCACAGAAGAAATCTTATCGTCTCGATGTGTTTTTGTTAACACTGCCAGAAGTGACAACCGTATAAAGATGAGCAAAGAGGGCTGAGAGAATGAATTCTTCTCCAAATGCATCCTGATTGAAGGAAATGATGATCAACACATTACTGCTACCCTCATGTCAACAACAGACGTAATTCTAAAGCCGTGTTTCAAACTATTAGTAATTCTCCTCTATCTATCTATCTATCTATCTATCTATCTATCTATCTATCTATCTATCTATCGAGATTTAAAAACACATGAATGAAAAAAAAGCATTTTTCTAAGGAACTCTGTGAGTCTTTTCTGAAGAGGTGACACACAAAATAAATATTTTTCAGATAGAAAGCCAGCAAGAGTCACATCAATCTTCACAGATCTGAAGTGTCAGGAAGTCACGCTTCAACCTGACCTCACACTCCAGCATTATTCTGCCTCCCCGGTTGCAAAGTACATTTCACTTTTCAACAATAACCCACAGCAGAAAATGTGAAAGGGACACTCAAACACTTCAGCTCTACCTACATGTACTTATAGTACCCTTAAGAGAGCTGAGAGCAGAGAAAACGACAGAAAAGATAAAGCAGGTGATTTATGGAAGGTTGGAGTCACATCAGGGGTACATGATGGCTGTTTGACCTGCCGCTGAGGACAGAAGAAGATAAAGAGAAGCTAAAGCAACTCAACGACTGAAACATACTGGAGTCCACATGTCCTTATTGTGACAGACCTTTCAAGTAATTTTTAAGTTCCATACAAATATGCAGGCACCACAAAAAAAAAGGTTTTCCCAAAAGCTTATCAAGACTTGAAATTGTCTGTTCTTTGCAACATTTTTAAAGGAATGCTTTCTCTTTGAATGCAAGAACTCTTTAACAAAACAAAAAAAACATTTACATGCAGTTTGCATGAGGCAACAAGTTTGTTTGTGCACATCCATCAGAAGCCACTGTACATCAGATGCTTATCAGGCGTTTTTCTTATCTCAGAAGTAAAGTGCCAAATAGAAGAAGTTACCTGATCATCCTGCATTCCGGAAATCAATCTGCCCTCACAAGCATTGCTCAACCTTAGATCACCAAGGCGCTGGTTCCTTTATAACTATAAATATATGTGTGACAGATAATTGACTACCTTTATAACTCTGTTTGATGAACATGTCATAAAATAATTAACAGAAGATATCCAGCAACATTAAATCATGCTCAGTTGACTCTCCCCATTAAAATCAGCAAAAGAAGACTCAAACAGTAGAAATACGTGAGTGGAAAATGTGCTATAATGTAGGTATGCAACTGTCTTTTCTATTGTTTGTGAAGGACTTTCAAAAATGATTCTCCTGTAAAATGACTAATTGTGTGTGAAATATTTAAAAAAATGGACGAGCACAAAAGTGAAGGACAGATAAAAAGATGGTGAACTTTAAATTATACGTCAAATTCCGTGCTGCCAGAGCTTTGACAGAACATGAGATGAGTTCAATGCTACATTCAGCTGAAAGATTACGCTTGTTGTCCTTTGTCACCACACAATGAAGAAGTCGGAGTACACACAGAAACATAATGTGAGAACTTGAAAACCCATTTGAACTGTCTGTATTATTGAGATATTTGTCTGCCCTTGAACACCTGAGATGTTTAAAGTTGTTGGCTTGAAGATGAAACTGAGTTTTCATGAGAGAGACGAAACAAGCATGACACAAGATTTGCAAGTTTAAGAGTTTTACATTTACCTGAAACAGAAGTTTTACTGAGGAACACACTGCATATATTCACCAAATGAACCTTGATGGAAGTAACTTGAGGACAACAGAACTGCAGAAAGGCGTAACTATTAAGGTCGTGTTTCAGTGCATCCTGGGCTTCATGTGTTGACAGAGTCAACAAAGTCTGTTTTGCTCGCAGCAGCTCAAGAACCATGTTGACTGATCGATGAGCCATACACTCGCCAATTTCTTTGCTATCAAGAACACTACAGGATGAAATAGATGGAAGAAGACTCAAAGCGCCCCTGACCTGTTCTGCACACACACACCGGAGGGAGAGCGAAAGCTGCACTGTCGCAGCTAAGCCAGTTCAATTTTCATCCAGGAACCTCGAACTCTTTGTGAAACTGTTTTGACTATTTCAAAATACTTATGAACATCTTGTGGAGTGTGTATAAAAAAAAAAATCCTGGCTGAAAAGAATTTTCACTTTATTCTGTGATTGAGGATGTTATGGGAATTGGAATTTCTTTTTGCATGTCTGTTCAACAATGTGTTGTAGTTAAACAAAAAAAAAATGTATTCAAGAGACAAAATATCCAGAGAAAATAAAAAAACAGTCAAGAGAGAGACTTAAGCTGCTTTCATGTTTCAGCCTTTGCTCATTTAAGCACATTTTTCAAACAGCAACTTTATTTCTGTTTGTTCTGGGTTTAGAGGAGAAATGTTCAAATTTTACAACAGGAGTTTTATGTTTTAAATATTTAGTCCTTCATTCATATTATATGTCTCAGCATTTCCAGATGCTGAGTCAGTCTCAGCTGAGTGTGAGTAAAGACAATTCATAATACACTGAAAGGCAGCAGGTCTTCAGCTGTGTTTGTGAAAGAAACTCAGATCTGGAGTCGTACTGCATCTTTCAGGGAGGCTGTTCCACATAATTGGACATAAAATAAAAACACACCAGAGTCAGAATTCATAAATGTGTAGCTATGTGTAGCTATGTGTAGCTATCATTCTAGTCTAAATAGGTTTGGGAGGAAACCTAATCCTGTTCCTAATGAAGAGGAATTTACTGTTAGCCTGAAGTTTGGGATTTTTTCCATGAAATATGAACCAGCTTCACCACAGCTTCTGTTGAATCACAGTTCAAATGTTCTCTGATGTAGGAGGCCTGTTGGTCTGAAAACACCGTAACACAAAGCGTGTATTGAGGTTTTCAGACATGATGTTAGAGGATAAGGAATCTCTTACTTTGATTATCCTTTTTGTGTAAACTTGTTCCCTCCTCATGTGTTCTGCTTTTCAACACCCTGGTATTTAAGTTCTTACTGACAGGATATATCTCCATGGATATTTTCTGTAATTGAGTTGATAGTGTTGGTCATTTAAAAAAAAAAAAAAAAAAAAAGCGATAAGCTTGCTGACAGAGGATCATGAGAAGGTAGGACTGATGTTTTCTCTGTTCAGTAGAAGACTCAGGGATGGTCCAGCAGAGCAACAACAGCTTGATTTCAATGTTTTGTGGGAAGCAGAGGGGGTTATAATTTGTACAGGGAGGAGAGAGGACTTGGCACTGTGGTGGATAAAAAGGTCAGTTCAGTCCCAGGTGGCGTTTGGGGTTCAGACTAAGTGGATCCTCACAGGTCTCCTCTTGTGTCTTTCTGCATTCCATTATTAGGGATGGCCACTGGCGGGTGAAATGTCCTCGATGGTTCCTGGCACATTTTGCTTTGTCTTATCAGAATAGCAATGTTTAAAATTGTATTTCGGTTGTGCACTTATGTTTGATTTACGGCTGAACATGGACCTCAAGGCACCCTGTGATACATCTTAAGAGAAGCAATGAGAAATCCACATAATCTCCAAGATTTTAAGCCCCAGGAGTCCTCAAGCACAGCGATCACGGAGCACAAAACATATTCGACATGAAGATGACGGTTTCTTGCAAATAGCCAGAGAGCCTGTGTCCCTGCTTTTGTTTTCATTGTGAAAACCTGACGATGGCCTTGATGCTTCAGCTCAGGGCCAGGTCTATGGGGCTTGGCCCCCTCAAATAAATGTTGTGCCAAACTAAGCACCGCACCATCCTATTATTGATCCAATGCTATATGCCCCCCCCCCCCCCCCCCCCCCCCCCCCGCTGAACGCACATTTGTGCCCCCCCATACACTTGATATGCCCCCCGTGAGACGAATGTCTGGCGAGAGTCTGCAGTGACCAACTGCTACTCTGCACGTCAATGGTGGATTGGCTATTTCAGCACCATGGACAGCGCCTTGGATTTATTGGTAAACAGCGACCCACTGTTAAACTTCACCACAACAGTCATTTGGCTATATCAGCAGCATGGACAGCAATTGGAATTCATCAATGAATAGAGACCCACTGTTAATCTTGACCAAAACGGTGGATTGGCTATTTTAGCACCATGGACAGTGCCTTGGAATCATCATGAAACAGCGAATTACTGATATTCTGCACCACAATGGTGGATTGGCTATTTCAGCACCATGGGCAGCGCCTTGGAATCATCATGAAACAGCGAATTACTGATATTCTGCACCACAATGGTGGATTGGCTATTTCAGCACCATGGGCAGTGCCTTGGATTCATCTGTACACAGTGACTTAATATTAATCTTTACCACAACAATAAATTGGCTATATCAGCACCATGGACAGCAAATTGGAATTCATCAATGAATCGAGACTGACAATTAATCTTTACCAAATCCGTGGTTTGACTATTTCAGCACCACGGACAGCGCCTTGAAAACATTTTGAAAGAGTCTGCGACGGGTCTGCTTCAGCTTTAAGGAAGCGATCATCTGACGATGAAACCCTGACAGGAAGTGCAGCATGAGGTCTCACCCATACCTTTAATGACGTGCTAACTTCTGTAAGATTCAATTTTAAACCTACACTAAGGAACTTTTCAACCTTAATAAAACATTTTAATATCTTTTGTGATGATACATCGACTTACAACTAGTTGAATGACCCCTCTGTCACGGGCTGAGGGCGTCAGTATTGCTTTCACTTGGACTAAGCAGCTGTGAGGAGGGTGGTAGGAATCCTGCACACTAAAAAGCTCCAAATGTGCGAACTGCTTTACGGCATGCGTCACATCTTGATATAACATTGTTTAGCCACCATTAGATTCATTTAGATTCATTACCTCGTTGCTATCCATCCTTCACACAGCCCCTGGAAACAAATGAAGGCGAGTTCAGTCCGACAGCATGCCACCGGGAGCAGCAATTTACGACGCCACGCGCTAGTCCTCATGGGAACTGTAGTATTCGGTCAGGCAAAACACTACCACTTTTGTCCACTGGCGCCGCCAAAATCAACGAAAACTGAAAGTTCCTTAGTGTTGCTTTAACATCTTCAAGCAAAACTCTTTACAGAAATAACTGCAAAGAAGAGCGAAAAGATTTACTGCAGGAGCTCAATTAACCTGCTGTGGTGACATTCATTCAACAGTCAGCAAGCAGGAAATTGAAATACGTGAAGCTGAGTCAAAGGGGGACATTCGCTCTGAAAACATGACCAGTGTGAGCTGAATGCACTCTTGTACAGAGAGCCGCTCTCTCCAGCCTTTCACAGGTGACTCAGACCTGAATGACACAAAGAGAAAAAAAATTACATGGAATGTAAGATGAATGTATTCTTGCCTTTCCATAGCCGCAGAGTGCGGCTGCTGTGTCATCTTAATCCACTTTGGTTTTTCCTCATTAACATTAACAGCAGAGACCTAAGCTGAAATAATTATTCATCATGCATAATGGCCTCACACACCAATAGGAAAGCCGAGCAATATCGAACAGCACTTATTGAAAATAAGGGAAAATGAATGAAAAGTACATAGTCCACATGTTTAATTATTACAATCATTACTTTGACTCATTCTGTAAGCCTGACTGATCATGTAATCAGAAAGCAAATTAAAACACAAATGAAAGTATTTAATTCACAGTTGTAAAATGAATGAAGAGCTGGACTACAGATTTTTTCCAGGCTCTTGACTGCAGGTCTTCTACTGCTTGCGGTGTTTGTTTCTCCCCGTCCTCATTTTCCCAGCACCTTCCTGCAGGTGAGTTTGACTGCTGAGTGCTTAGATTTCTGATTGGTTTCTGTCCCCACCAACTCATGAAATCTTTACAATTTGTTGCGCTGTATGGTTCTCTCTTTTCACTTTGCCATGTCTCTTTTATTTCAGTGAACTGAGGCTGGTTGCCACTTATCTGGGTCAGGGTCGGAGGGAGGTTCGTTTCTGTTATAAGATTTTCTCTCCACCGCTGACAAGAGCTTGCTCCAATGGGAATGGCTGCATCGCTGTTCTCCCAATATTTTAAAAGCTTATTTCATGACTTCACTGTGTTTTAATTATTGTAGTCATTACAGTTTAATACAGTTAAAAAATCTTCTATGTTGTTTCTTGACCTGTGAGTACAGTTTTTTTATGGAGATGCACCAAAAAAAGAATCAAACTTTCATCTAACTCTTATTTATGTATGCAGGCCGACAAGTCTGTCTCCAAAGAAACTGTTTCTAAGATTTATCTTCCAGATTTGAGCACTGCCATCTATGTTGTTGTTTTTTTGTTTTGTTTTTTTTTATGCATTTTTAATTTTGCATAAATATTTGCATGTTTTTCTTGCTTCCCAGGAAACTGAAATGTACCACTGAAATAGGATGTAATCATTCTGATTTTGAGAAGCACAAGCTGAAGGCTGGAAAACATTTGCAGATCTATACATCGACACGAGGAATGGCTCATCATGGCTGGTAAATGTGACTCTTTTTCCTCTCTTACTTCCTACTTGCCACCTGCTTTTTCACATATCCATGGTGTGAAAATGACGACATGTAAAGCAGTCACACTAAAATCATTAATAATCATGTTGAAAGAACATGAGTGTGAGATGAGATGTTGAAGAGAAACATGTCTGTAAATCTACCAGTCAGGGTACTGATCAGTTTTCCATCAAAAAGTCACTCAAAGAAAGGATTTACTACTTTTGGAATAAAAGCAGAAAAACTGCTGCTAAATAAAAAAAATGTTGGTTTTCTAAAATGGGCAACATAATTAATTTCAACTTGTTTGTCTCAAACCCTGCCGAAAACCTTCAGCAATAGAAAGAAAAAAACATTTCCAATAAAGTTGCCAATTTACTCCCAATGATTGGAGAGTGTTTGTTTTGAAGCCGTCGCCACTGGTGTGTGTGTGTGTGTGTGTGTGTGTGTGTGTGTGTGTGTGTGTGTGTGTGTGTGTGTGTGTGTGCGCGTAAGTAGATTGATGAGGCAACACACAATCTAAGAGTTTTATTTATGAACAAATGTCATATTATATTTGGTTTATTCTTTGTGTCTGTTGGATTGTTGCAAAACCTCACAGCAGGTTTTTGTTTCTCTTCAGGCTTGGGTATCTGCATTGTCCCCCCTTCAACCATTCAACATCATCAAACATCTCTTTCTCAGTGCAGCTTCATTTGACATGCTGCTGGGTTTGCTTTAGCTCCATCACCTGTTGAGTCTGCTTGCTCCTCTCCCAGTGCCTCTGACTCTGACGCCAGCTCTACTAACTCACCTGCGAGATTAGGCAGATTGTCATCTTTCTGGAAGCTAAAGTCCACATTTTTTGTAGATTTTCTACTTTTTCCTCTGTTGTTACTCATCCCTCAACACATTCACTTATCGGCATATCGGGCCTTTTTAAATGTCAATGTCTTGGAGTTGCCTTTTTATGTTGCTGCCATGTTGGAGTCACTGTGGAAGTCATTTCAGTCATTTTAAAGGTAGAGAGCCTTGTGGCATTTTGATAATGGCCAGTTTTACAGCTTGTAAGTGCTTGATGGATCAGATAAAACACTGACTCTAGCTGAGAGCTTCGTGGACGCACATCTCGCCACCACGTCCTGTATGTGTAATAACAGCAGGTGTCCATGTGCTGACACTGAGAACAGACGTGACCCTCAGTGGCTCAAAAGCTCTCAAAGCCTCATTGATGTATTGTCCATATTTTCTCCTCAGAGACAAATTGGTGCTCTAATTGAAAGCACATTTTCATGGTATTTGAGTGCACGTGGTGCAGAGGCAGCTCTTTAATGGTACTCTCAGGGTCTTCAGTAGGCATAGGGAGAATGGGAGACCAGAACATTTGGATTTAGGTTTTCATTTTTAAAAAATATAATGCCACTTAGTGCATCTTAAGCAAACTATAGATATGTTGCACTGATCACGATACAGAATGCATGGCTGATTTGAGATTGAATATAATCTGTGACTTCTTGAAAGGTTATCACAGAGCGAACGATATATTTCAGCTGAAATTGAATTACGCTCTGGTTAATAATTCCATTTATTAAGAAAACAATTCTAAATGACACAAAGGTATCCTAATGTGTCATATTTGTTAGATGATGGGAAAATCTGCTCCTGTCTGTGCTGACTAGAGCAAACACACATCGCCAACAAGGTGTTCAACAGTGCCTGGTGAAATTAAGGTTCAACAAAGATGATATGCATGATTCAACAAGAAAAAAATTGCATTATAGACTCTGAAACTATTATGAAATAATGTGAAATATTGAAGAAAATCTTTAGTAGATAACACAATAGCAGTACCAAACTGCCAAAGCAAGATGTACAAACTCATACCTGCCTATCTATCAGGACATTGTTAGAGCGAAACTATTTGTCAATGCTTATGGTTGTCTGTCTGTATCTCAGTCTGTGTGTCCAAAGTGAGTGTTGTCTTTATGTAAAAGAAAATGTCATTGTGAACCAGAATCTTCAAAAGTTATGTCTGTAATTTGGATTTCAAATATGTAATAATTCTGCAGCTCAGTATTAAAATTTGTACTTGTAATAAGAGATTTCAATGCGTAAAGAGATATTTAGAGTTGAAAATTGTTCACATTCGGCTTCAAGCTCACCAGTTATGAGTTCAACAGATTCACTGTTATGCATGCTGTTATTTTACGCGTGTCTTTTACTATACTCCTGCCATCAGACGGATGAACAGTTTCATTTTGCCTCATGCACAATTCAGACTCTGGGGCAAAACACCCGATTTAGCCATTAGTCTGCTTTGCTGGTTCATACTGAATGGTTGGTTTTAATTGAGCTTTGCTGGTCTGTGGTTTAACTTGTGCTTTAATTCTGTGCTGGAGAGCTGCACGGATCACGGATTGTTGCTTTTGTCTGTTTGTCTCCAGCTCATGCGATTCCCCAGGCACATTTCAACGCAGAGCAGAATGCATTTTTCCTCTCTGTGTGTGTACTCTGATCTGTGAGGCTGCAAAACGAACATCATGTCTCATCCATGCACTGCAGGGGATGGATAGACCTGTCGCGCTTTTGTATGTTTGCATGTGTCACCCAGTTCTACTTTCAACACTAACAATGGGCGGCTGTGAATCGGTCGGGAGAGTGATCGTCTTTCAATTGAAATGTTGCAGGTTTGATTCCCCATCTGTCACATCCATACATTGGAGTGTCAAGCACTGTGGGAGCTGCTCATATAATTGAAAAAATACCATGTGAAGTCTATTATACATGACTGCATTCTTTCTTTTACTTTGCCGCTGAGGAACAAAGAGAACATTGTGCCTCAGTGTTAAACAGAAACGCCTATGAGATGTATTCACATTGATCGATTGTGTGTTCTGTCAATTTTTAATGTTTCTTCACTTATGTATGTGGGATAAATCCAATAATGAATTCAGTGCGAGCCTCAGGTTGAGTAAGAACATGAAGAGGTTTCGATTAAAACTGACAGGAAAGAGAGAGCGTGAAAGAAAGGATGAAAGAAGCATTGAAAGGTGTCAGAAAAAGAGATTCTTTTGCTCTAAACACCGCAATGTGAAAACTTCTGA
This sequence comes from Salarias fasciatus, assembly GCF_902148845.1. Taxonomy (NCBI): domain Eukaryota; kingdom Metazoa; phylum Chordata; class Actinopteri; order Blenniiformes; family Blenniidae; genus Salarias; species Salarias fasciatus. The sequence continues at coordinate 16,323,801 of NC_043750.1, read as the reverse complement.
GTTGCTTCAGTCATATAGAACTAGCAATGTGATTTTGCAGGTTGGTTTATCAGACACACTGAAATGGACTCAAAATGGATGGATGTGAATAAAGCATTTCAACATTTCGAATGATGCTGTAGACAAAAATCATTAGAAAGGCCCAGGATGCACCTGCTGTTGAGTCTAAAGCACAGCTTCCAAGTTTATTTTTCCTGAAATTCACACATCTTTCAAATTCACAGGAACAAAAGTCAACTTATTGGTCAAACTGTGTTGGTGTGACAAACTTTATCTCTCGTTCAATCTTATCTAATCATTTTCATCATCTGTTATGAATTGTTGAGTTGTGTTTGTTTTTTCCAGATCAAGCTGCTGTGTTTATCTCATTAATCTTCAGATTTTCTTGCTGTTTTTTAAGTTGAAGTATTTGAAAATTCACTGTCAAGTGACCGATGAGGACTTTGGGGTGGAATTAAAGAAATTCTCCTCTTCCAGGAGAATGAAAAAAACTGTTTGCTTTGTTTGTCTTTCTATTGAAAGCATTTGCATTATTGATTTTGTTCTGTGCTTCATGTTAGGGATAATATTATTGTTGGAAAAAAGAATGGAAAAAAACCGGACACTGCGCATTTCACTTGTTTTTATATTGCTCTGTTTTAACGATGTTTGAAGCAACCTTGGGTGACTTGAAAAGCACCTCTAAATAAAATGCTTTATTTATTTATCATTAAGTGAAGATGAAGGAATGAGAATAGCAAGAGGAGGAAGAGGAGGGGGCGGAGGCGGAGGCAGAGGAAGCGAAGGCAAGCATTTAGAAAAAGGCAGACAAGTCAATGCCAAACACTAATTGAAAAAGCTCCACACTGTAAAGACAGGTATAGGAAAAAAATAAACAAATTAAAAAAAAAATGCAATGACAAAAATTATTTACAAAAATTGGGAAAATAATGAACTCGGGCAAGTGGAGAGGAAAAGTAAAACAAGAGTGTATAAGAGACATAATTTAAAAGAAGTCAGTCATTCCGAGGTAGTTTCAAAGCCAAAAGGCCTGAACAGCCTTGATAGTTTTGCGATTAAGCCATTGTGCTCACAAAGGAGTCAGAGTGCTGCTCTGATCAATTAGAGAATAATGTGAACTGCAGACCAGCAAAGACAGATCTCCCAGCCCCACATCGATCACCTTCAATCCATCCACACAAGGAAGATAGGAATAAAACTGACTTATGGTTTTTTTTATATTAAAAAAAAATTATATATATATATATATATATATATATATATATATATATATATATATATATATATATATATATATATATTTATATAACCAGCTGCTGGTTGGGGACAGAAACCGCAGAGTGACCTAAAGGAGTCGCCATACACAACGCTAGTTGTTTTTCACAAACACAAAGTCTCTGAGGATCAGTGAAGCCTACAGATCAACTCACAACAGAATGAAAAACTTCAAAAGCGCTTTGGTGCATCTTTTTACTTTAAGATGCTGATTTGCTCATTTTGCTGTCAATCAAGCTTCAGACAGATCATCCAATCAGCACGCAGAAGCCCAGCGTCCGGGCCAGCCCACCGTCCCTTAAATATTATGAACAGAACCGGTAACAAAGGGCAGCCCTGCCGGAGTCCAACATGCACCGGGAAGGGGTCTGACTTACCTGTCTGCATGTGAAGTGGTTGGGCAAACTCCCATGAACCCTCGAGCACCTTATGGAGGGTAAGGAGTAGATCCAGTGTTCCTCGACCAGGACGAAAACCGCATTGTTCCTCCTGGATCTGAGGTTCGACTATTGGGCGAATCCTCCTCTCGAGTACCATGGAATACACTTTCCCAGGGAGGCTGAGGAGTGTGATCCCCCTATAGTTGGAGCACACCCTTTTTCAAAAGGGGAACCACCACCCCAGTCTGCCAATCCAGAGGCACCGTACCCGACCGCCATGCGATGTTACAGAGACGTGTCAACCAAGAGAGTCTGTGCATCAAGAGATTAAAGGTACTCAGGGCAAATCTCATCCACCCTCGGTGCCTTACCACCGAGGAGAATACCAACCACCTCAGTGACTTCAGCTTGCATGTTTGTGTGTGTGTGTGTGTGTGTGTGTGTGTGTGTGTGTGTGTGTGTGTGTGTGTGTGTGTGTGTGCCAGGTCTCCTCCTGTGTACTCCTGTCTGGTGTCGTCAGGCCTCTACACACTGCGATTTTCAGCCGTCCCAGACACAAGATAACAGTTGTGACACAATTGTTGTGATATCTGTGGTTTTGGCTGTAAATCTGTGGTCCTCTGTTGTGCTGGAAGAGCGGGTCAAGGATAGCCGTTGTCATCATCTTGCAACCAAAGATAAGCTGCCATAAATTTCTGACAGTGTCAGAAATTCAGTGACTACTGCTGCGACCAATGCTAATGCCTGATACGTTACATATAGCGTGTTTTGTTGGAAAATGAGAGACCATAACAAAATGCCAGTGGATACTTAAAGCAGAACTATGCAACTTTTTTACCTCAATAAATGCTTTTCAGAATCCCTGTGGGGGTAAACAAAGACTTAACATGGTGATTCGCCGGTCCCTCCACTCCCCCCGGGGTCTGTGTCCTGAAAACAGCACTTGCAACTTTCAGAGGAGCAGACCCGACTACATCTCGCGAGAACAAACCTGCTTTACGGCACGCATAAGGGAGTACAAGTATACAAGCGCATGAACCACACATGAAACCCTCGCTAGTGTTAGCAACTCCACCCTTAGGTGAGCATGGATGGCAGAACCAAAAAGACAGAAAAAACCTTTGACGAGCAGAAAAAAAGGAAACGGGAGTGGGACACTCTCTGCACTTGGGGATGGGGGTGGGGGCTTGGGGTGTGGGGGGGTGATGCGGAGAACGTTTACGACTGTGAACTTTCACAGGAGACCAGTAGGGGGAACACGAGAGCAAAAGTTGCATAGTACTCCTTTAAAACTCCCTTTGCAAAGTTTGCATCCCATATTCTACTTCGTCTCGTTTTCTTACCATTTCCCTCCAAACACACAAATGTCACAAGGGCAAGCGCTCTGATGTCCACCCGATATGACTCATGTGGACAATATTCCAGAGCTCCAGAGTACCGAGCCTCTGAACAGGAGCTGCAACATGGCAGGGAGGAAACCCCTGTGGCATGTTGCCAGTGGACCTGCCAGGCACTTGTGTTGTACTACAAGTGTTGTGCCGAGTCAAGCCTGCATACCAAGATCTGCATGCAAAAACCAGCGGATGCAAATCCTGGCTACTCCTAAATGTGCCGTGTCAAATAATCAGAATCAGAATCATTTATTAATGGCCACACAACAAAGCTGGTGGAATTTATTTCCGGTACAGCACTTAATGCTCACATCTCACAGGGTCAGTTACAGTGTCAACAAACAGAACATTACAATACAGCAGGTTACATCAAGGCAATGGTTGGTTCAAAGTCTGTATAGCTATTGGAAAAAAAAATGTTTTTAAATCTGACTGTTTTAGTTGTCAGAGACCTGTAGCCCCTCCTGGAGGGCATGAGTGTGAACAGGTCATGAGCAGAATGTGTGTGGTCTGAGATAATTTTCCTTGCACGCTGTGTGATTCGTCTTCGGTACAGTGTGTCTATGGATGGAAGAGTGTGGCCAGTGATTTTGGAGAATTTATTGATTATGCGTTGGAGTTTTGTGCGTGAGTGACTGTCCAAATTTCCATACCAGACTATTATTGAAGAGGTGAGAATACTTTCAATAATGGCTGTGTAAAACTGAATGAAGATGTTGTGTCTGACTCTGAATTTCTTGAGTTGTCTAAGGAAAAATAGTCTTTCATTGGCTTTTTTGTAAATTTCGTCTGAGTGCTGCTTAAATTTGAGTGAGTTATTGATGTGTGTCCCAAGGAATTTAAATGAGTCCGTAATGTCTATAACATTAGTGCTGATGAAGATGGGTGCTTTGAGAGTAGGTGAGCGTGAAAAATCAATGATCAATTCTCTTGTTTTTGATGCATTGAGCTGAAGGTTGTTAGTATGGCACCAAGTGACTGCTTGGGTAACCGGCTCGCGATAGTGTTTTTCATTACTGTCAGAGATAAGTCCAATTATTGTGGTGTCATCTGCATATTTGAGGATGGATACTGAGCTGTGTGAGGATGTGAGTGTGTTTGTGTAGAGTGAGAATAACCAGGGCGATAGAACACAACCCTGAGGGGCCCCGGTGCTGAGGGTCAGAGGTCGGGATAAGAGGCCGCCCATCCTGACTCTCTGTGTCCTTTCTGAGAGGAAGCTCCTGATCCAGTGGCATAACGAAATGTCAATGTCCATGTCCATAAGTTTAATGAATAGGTTGACTGGGTCAATAGTATTAAAGGTGGAGTTGAAATCAATGAACAGCACATGGGCGTAGGTGCGGGGGTCTCAAGATGATGAAGGATCCTATGAAGAGCCAGATTTACTGCATCTTCCACTGACCTATTGGCCCTGTATGCGAACTGAAAACTGTTCATAAGGGGGGTGGTGAGTTCTTTGAGGTGAGAGAGGATAATTCTTTCAAATGCTTTTATAATGACAGATGTGAGAGAGATTGGTCTGTAATCATTAAGACATGACATTTTATTGTTCTTTGGGACCGGGATGATGACAGAATCCTTGAAACATCTGGGAACTGTGCACTGAATGAGAGAGCTGTTAAAGATGTTGGTGTATACTGGGGCTAGCTGGTATGCAAAGTGTTTCAAAACAGATGGACTTACACCATCAGGACCAGTAGCTTTTCCCTTTTTTGACCTGATAAACCATGTTCTCACCTCCTCTTCCTGGATGGAAAAGGGAGGCGACGGCAAGGGGGACGGAGGGGAGTAGGTAGGAATGGGTAGGTGCTCAAACCTCACAGAGAAGGTGTTTAACTGATCTGGGAGGTTTTTGTCAGTGTCAGAAGTGGGAGCAGTACTGTTTTTGTAGTTGGTCATTTTTTTAAATTTTTTTCCAGACAGCCCTGATGTCATTTGTGGTGATCTGATGCTCCAATTTGTGTGCATACCTTGATTTAGCTTTTCTAATAGCAGCTCTGAGCTCGTATTTGCCTGTATTGCCCCATATCACCCTCAGCCGAGGCACAGCATTTTTTCCTGCGAAGGGTTTGAATGTCCCTCGTAAACCATGGTTTGTTGTTACTGTGAATTTTCACAGTTTTGGTAGGGATGCACATCCCGACGCAGAAGTTAATGTATGACGTCACTGTATCCGTCAGTTCATCCAGAGTAGCCGCCGCTGCGCGAAATACATCCCACTCAGTGCACTCGAGACAGCCTTTCAAAGTGTCGATGGCCGCGCTCGACCAGCACTGGACAACCTTGGATTGTACATGGTTGAATTTTAGTTTTTGACTGTATTTTGGGATGAGCAGCAGCATGGCGTGGTCCAACCTGCCCAGCGGTGCCCTCGGAAAGGACCGGTATGCCTCGCTGAAAGGGACGTAGCAGTGGTCGAGGATGTTAACGCCTCTGCTTGGACAGGTAACTTGCTGGATGTAGTTGGGAAGATCCTTTGACAGATTGGCATGGTTGAAATCGCCAACTACAATCACAGACGCGTCGGGATTACAGTTTTCCACAGAGGAGATGTATGTTGCTAACTCTGAAGTGGCTTCGTTAGCATTAGCCGACGGCGGGATATAAATGCCTATCAAAACAACAGAAGCAAACTCTCTGGGAAGATAATATGGCCTGCACTTCACGCAGATGTATTCCACATGAGGGCTACAGAAGTTGGTAAGCATCTTGTTGTTGCTGCACCATATCTGGTTGATCATGAGACAGATTCCGCCACCTTTGGTTTTAATTGATAGCTTCACTGACCTGTCAGCACGGTGAAGAGAGAAGCCGGGTGGAGTAATAGCCTGGTCAGGTACGTTGTGGTCCAGCCAGGTCTCTGTTAGGCAGATGGCAGAGCAGACTCTGTAGTCCTTGTTGGTTTGAAGCAGGAGGAACAGTTCATCTATTTTGTTTCTGATTGATCGGACATTGGTGAGAAGCAGTGCTGGTAGTGGTGGCCGGTATGGGCGCTTCCTGAACCTGCAGAGAACACTGGCACGACGTTGTTTGCTAGCCGGCTTGTGATACCAGCACTGGTCTGCTGGTATAGGTGTAGCAAGTATCTCTGCAGGAATACTTGAGATCCACACTTCATCAGCGATATAGGGATTATCCCTTAAGGAGATCAACTCCAGACGACTGTATGTGTAGCATAGTGACTTCCTGGCATGAAAAGCCGACAACAGTAGCAGACCCAGTAGCAGAGCTCGTACCGTGGCAAGCCTCACGGTCGCCATCTTGGAATCTCCATTGCATCACCTTGCATGACCTTTTTTATGATTAATGAATGAGGGCATATTTTTCACCATTCGGGAATTACATTGTGAATTCCTAACCCGCTCCTCTCTCTTTATCTCTGGATACGTTTGAATCAAATTCTTCAACATATGTAGTCTTGACAAAATAAGACTTGATTTACAATGCAGTTTTTCAGCTGTTTCCAATGGTAGCCTGGGTAAACACATGTTGATCGACAACAGCAAAAGTTCTGTTTCATATGAATCAAATTATAATGTGAACCATTAAAAAAAATCTTAGCATAAAATCTGAACTGATGTAATAAATCTTTGCCACTACACAGCACCATTTGTACTTGAAGTAGGGAATAATGTAGCACTCGTACGCCATGCTGCATTCGGCATCATTCTTTCCATGTCTTCCAGTCTTTCCATGTAATGTCTATGATTAGTGTGTTTGACCGTCCTAAATAAAAAAAACCTTCAAAACAAATATCAAATCAAATTGGTAAGAGTATTTTATATATTTTATCTTGCACATCACTGTGATGTCGCGGCAGCAAGAAATTACAGAGGAGAGCAAATCATACAAATAACTACTATTGACACAAACTCTGAAAAACACATTGAAACCACCTCTTTAGATATAATCTCTTTGAAGATCAAACTAGCCGGATGGAGTCACACAGGTTTCCTCTTTTTGACCTGGGACTTCAACAAACACACGATTAAGCAAAAAATATATTTTTCAATTCAGCAGCTGTATTCTTTTTGCACCAAACACATGTAAATCACAGGAATATGTACACTTTCCGTTCATCATTACACATAGTTTTCACTGAAACACAGCCCTGAACGTTGACATGCTTCATTAGACTGTCATCCATGTTTTGACCGCGTAACTGTAGAAACACTATAAATGTTATTTTAGTGTTTGTGCTGTGAAAAAAGCCTGAGGAATAGACTGAAGTCAGCATCAGCAAAAATACTGAACCTGTAATATTTATAGTTTTTTTATCTGAATGTCATCACAAGGCGGTAAAAAAATAATTTTGAGTAACATAATTTTTTTTTATGTTGCTACAATGACGCGCTCTTTGTGTTTTATGAAGAGGTAAAAGAGCAAACACGAGAGCTGATGTGATAAAATGTAGCCCGCACACAATTCCATGTGTATTTCTTGCATTAGTGCAGAGCTGAAGTCCGTTTTGTTACCGTAGTCTGGAGGAGTGTGTTATGCTTTTATAAGGTCCCAGCTGTAATTAGGAGAGTGGATTTGTGAAGTGTAATGCTTCAAAAGCTTTTTAGTCACAAAAGTAGAGCTCACTGTTTGTGTTTGTGTTTGTGTTTGTGTTTGTATTCAGCACAGTGTCTTTGAGCACTGCTGCTGTATATGCTGTAGACACTGAAAGGACACGTGTGAGAGTTCAACTCAGATTTTTCAGGCATGTTGCATCTTTTATATATTATAACATTAGTCAGTCAGGTGCAACAGTGACATGAAGGGATATACATTGCACTGTGGATTATCTTTACTTCACATAAAGATAAACAACAATGACCAAAGTGTTTCAGATGTCAAACTGAATGGATCTCAAAAAAAAGAATCTCAGACCTTTTTTTTTTCTGTCACACTGTCCAATGAAGCACATCAGTTTGTACACATCACACAGCTACAATGTCCCCACAAAGCAGATCTGAGATCTCTTACATTATAATAAAACAGTAATATAAACTACTACATCACCAGTACATCTTAGCTTCACTGTTTTATTAAAAAAAAAAAACTCAATTAAAAGCATTTATTTAGCTGTGAACAGCTTCCTTTCAACTACGTTTTAGCTGGTTTATGTGGGTTATGACAGTCAATCTGAAAACTTTCCCTCTGGATGTTTTCACAGCGAGTTTGTGAGAAATAATTTAAACTATCATAATTTGATGTGCACAGCCTTCAAGTTTTTGTCAAAAAAAAGTGTCTGAAGAGCCACTATGGCAACATGTATGCGCCCACAAAGACTCCGTCCTCGTCTGAAGAGTAGTATAGGACAAAACCAGTGTTAGTGAGTGTTTTTCCCTCACAGTTTGACATTCTGGCAATGAATAAGGAATGTTGTTCCGCTGACAGTCATACAGGCTGTGAAGGTCGGTGAAGAAAGACATCAGTCACATCAAGACACTGCACTCAATGTCTAACCACTCTTCCAATTCACTTGGGTGACCTGATGTTTTCTGAAACGGCATCTCTCCTTCTTCAGAAATGCTCTGTCCTGTTTAGATGTGGGTTTGTCTCCCAAGCAGCTGCACTCACAAACTCACAGTGTCGAAGCTGCAGCGATAAGATCTGAACTTTTGAAAATAGAAGTGCAATCCTTTGAGTGCTTGAGAAAACATATTTGACCATGACCAAAGCTCCACCTGTTGAGGAAAGTCAATAAAGCTGCTGATGGATCCATCTGAAGGAGCATTTGGTCCATTTTCAGAAGAATCCAGACAATCAATTTTGCACGCAAGAAAAAACTTGGCATGACAAATCATCAGATGCAGGTAGGATTGCGGATGAGTCATTTCAGTGCCACTTTATGCAATTCAACTAATCCTAGATGCTTTCTCCTCTTTAGCTGTTCCAGCCAAACATCTCAGGAATCCATAATTAACTTCAAAACTCAAACAAGCTCTGAAAAAAATCCTTTTCAGAGTTTATATCTGGAACGTCGAGCACGCTGCCTCAAACATGACATGTGTTCTTGCAGTTTCCATGGACACTGTGTTGGCTCCATGTGACCGGCAAGTGAAGGATTTTCCTTTATCAGATTGCTCTTCACAGCACCACACTTGAAACGCAAATTTCAACTGCTCCACTATGCCAGCTCTCTCAGGCCTGTGGCAGCTGCCTCCAGTCAGCTCACCGCCACAATGGGCTCCACGGAGAGGATATCAGTCCGCCCTGTGAGCGCCTGCCTGGCGGTGAAAAGCACATGGGCGTCCTTCAAGTTGTGGGACCGACTGGACGAGGCCTGGCTCTGGTCAGAGGAGCCCTGGCCCGGGCGCGACAGAGAGTGCCTCGGCCTCGAGGATTCGTTGTTATCAGGCCAAGCAGTTCTGTGGCAGGGACCGCAGGCGACCGCTGGGCGGAGCTCCGGCTCCAGGTCCACCACCGCTCTCCGCCTCCTCCGACACCTGCTGAAGAGGATCTGGAGCTCCTGGCGGAAGGTGGGGTTCAGACAGCAGTAGATGAACGGGTTGTAGCAGGTGGAGCTCATGGCCAGCCAGTGGAAACAGAAGTACAGGGCGTTGGAGGAGTGGATCGCCTGGCTGGACAGAAGCACCACGTAGCAGTTGAGGGGAAACCAGCAGACGGCGAAGACGCCGACCACCAGCAGCAGCATGGCCAGCGTCCTCCGCCGCTTCTTCCTCTGGGTGGCATGCTGAGCCGTGGTGGTGACGCCGATGGCGTTGTGGCGCCACAGTCGGCGAGCCACGGTGGTGTAGGAGGCAGTGATGATGAGCAGAGGCAGCACGTATAACAGTATGAAAGTGAGGAGATCGATGTACTGCCAGTAGACGTCTGAGGGCTCTGGGAAGTCAGGAACACAAAGGCTGCGCTCCTTCTCCTTACTGCAGAGGGAAAATCAGCAAATGGTAGCAAGGAGCACAAAGTAAAGAAATACAGTGTAAAACTAAGAAATATACTGATTTTTATGACTGCCTGAACTTGTTTTCAATGTAGAAAAAAATATATATATATATAAAAAAAATTTTTTTTTAAAATGTTACTGTTTTTGGCCATTTGCTTGAGCTGCAGGGGAAAACACTCAGAAGTAAGTTCAAGTTTGATTATTTTCCTACTTTAAGAAAAAGTTAAAGGTGGAAAAACTAATCAAGCCCACAATAATTTCTGTATTTATATTTAATTGACCAAAAGTACAGAGAAATGTCTAAATGTAATGACCAATAATGAATAGTTCTGAATACAGGAGTCTGAAGTAATGAGCAAAGTGCAAACTAATTAAAAATAAAGAAGAAATAATCCATTGTTACATGCTGTATCTGTAAATTAGTCATTGACGCACCTCAGAAGCAAATCTTTGGACTGCAGAGGGAAATTGAGTACACAAATCCATACATTGTTATACAACACATGTCCTGCACTATTCCATCACTTCGTATAGTTCTAAAGACACTGAAGTCACTCTGCTACATCCTAAACTGAGATCTGGTTCAAACTGAAGGTGATCTTTATTGTATGTGAAAATGTTATGTATTATATGTGATAATTAATCTTTATTTAACGTCCAAATTATTTTAAGGTCATACAAAAGGAGGAAATACAGCTCAGAATTTAAAATAATCACAATTTAAGTTCAAGCATTTAATTTTTTAAAATATGTTTTACCATTTGGTTGACAGTGACAGCAGGAACTGGTAGTGGGTGCGGTGTGAGTTTACCTGTATGTGAAAGTCAGGAGTTTCTGGTAGATTGCATGTGGGAGGGAAAAACAGGTGGCCATTATCCAGATGACAGCAACCCAAACTCCACCCTGTGCTGGAGACATGCGAGGTCTCAACGGATATAAAATTACCTGAGGAAACAAACAAGCAAACAAAGCAGTCATGACCACACATGGACAGATAAAAGAGCAAACATGTAAAGCTACATGTGTCCATTCAGCATCAGTAAAGCCATCTAATCCAAGCCATTTCAATCACTCATAAAGAGCATGGCAAAGAATCCATGATGATTTTGTGGAGAAAGATAAGCAGGAGTTTTTAGTAACCATCCAAAGCGGTGAGAATCACTTCTCACATCACTTCTCACAACACAGCTAAATATCGCCCTGCATCGCCCTGCACGGTGTAGCAGAACCATCAGTTCAAACCCTGGAGAGACGTGTCTGAAGAGGCTCAAAAGGGGCGATTATCACTGTCACACACTGGTATTCTCCTTTCTTATGTTCGTCAGTACACCACAGAGCAATTATTCTTTTGTGAATAAATACAGCAGGTGACAGGCTGCATGAATGTTATAAGACACAAACAGGACACGCTTTCAGTTTGTCTGTTTTGCAGATAATTCATAATAATTACATCTCCATCATCATGCAAAAGTGGAATTATTCAAATAAGGGTTTGTATGTATAAGTGTCTATTATTCACATAAGGATCTGTATTGTTTTCTTGTTTTTTTTTTGCTTGAGTCTGCCATATTGCATTTGTATGGAGCTCTGAGGCCCCACAAGCACACAATACTATAAGCAGAGGAAGTTATCAAACATCAAAACACTACAGCAAATAAATCTAAATTTGGGGGGGGGGGGAATGCATTATGAAAAAAATTCAAAGCTATAGACGAGAAGGAAGAGATTCTGAAATGATTGCGCCGGGTAAAACAGGGTATAGCATCACAAATATAACACGGCATAGAAGACATGTGTATTCCTCCGGCACAGAGATGGTGTGTGTCAGTTGAAGACAGTGATCAGAGGTAAGTGACGGTGTTGTGTTTGCAGAAATGTGTACCTTTGACAGGGAATACAACACACCTCGCAGGTACATCAGGCAGATCAATTCAGAGGTGAAAGCAGAGCCAGGGATGTGATTAAAACCTTGTAAAAGATGTAAATAAGAAAAGAGCGGCATCTGTAGTTGCAGATAAATGTACTCAGGTGTTATTGGCAACGTACAAAATCCTATCCAACAGCTTCAAATGTCAAATTACTCACAAGAGGTGAGTAATTTAGCAATCCATATTAAAGTAAGTGGGCTGCTTTAGTGAAACCCTCGATTAAGTGACTAACCCTCATCTGGCACGGCAAATCATCTCAGCGAGACTCAATTAGCAGATATTGGTGTTTTTCAGTGGCTTCTTATTCAACATTAGGATCAACTTGACCCAAAATTCAAAACAGAGATATATTTTTTATATGAAAAAAAAACACATTTAACAGTACAAAAGCAAAAGGAAAATAGCGCTTCCGCATTCATAATCATGCAAAGAATTTGAACTGATGGCAGCTCAATTAATAACCTATGGTATCAAAACATACAAACAAACATAAAAGGAAGGTTTCGCATCCAGTATGTTGTGTGATTTAATGAAAAGCCTCTCTACCTGGTGTAAAATGTCATGAACCTTGGACCGTTATTATTTTCTCAAGGCATTTCTCATTGAATAAAGGTCTGCAAGAAAGTGATACTGGCTGACTCACTCTTGAATCATTTCTGAACACATCGTGCCATTTCACTAGCATTTACCATTTTCAACCTGGGAACAGCTGCAGACCATCCGCATTTTCATTTGCCAATGACAAAGCACTGAACAGGGAGGAGATCCAAGCACTGGCAGCCTGGTGCAGCATGTGACAACGCCGCACGCAGGCCTGTACTCCAACAGGGAAGAAGCGGAGTGGGTTACAAGCTTCAAATTCCTCCAGCTTCACCTCTCAGAGGACCTTGGCTGGACTGTCAACACCACCTACGTCACTAAAAAGGCCAAAATTCTGATTCATGCAAGGAAACATCAAAAAGGCACTTTTAGACACTGCTGAAAAAAGGTAGTGAAATTAGAGCATGCAGAGAAGTGAAGAATGTTTTGACACCTGAACTCTGAGAAGAATGCAGAGAGAAATTGTGTCATTGTTTCACAATTATCACCTTCATATCGACAAAGAAAAGTCAAAGCCAATAACAAAACTCAACTGTGCAGAAAAAAAAGAGGCAACACTTTACTTGAAGCACCCGGTATAACGCATTATAAGTAGTTACAAACACTCATAAATGATCACGATGTTTTATAATCCACTATACAGCATAGGATTAGGGTTAGGGTTAGGGTTAGGGTTAGGTCCTGGCATTGTGATCATTTATGAGTATTTATAACTATAGCTACACATGCTATAATGACATTATAATACTTTTTAAATGTACTTATAATGTGTTTTACGGGGCGGCTTCAAGTAAAGTGTTACCAAAAAAGACATTGAAGCATTTCAAAGACCTTCATGTTGAAGAGGAAAGACAGATCTTCATTTATTTTTGCGCTGGATTTCAAACTAGATGACCTCTTCTCTGTTTTGCTATATCGTCTTCAGTCTTTTGGAACACACTGCTCATCCCCCTTGTACATGGGCCTTTGTTTGTGCAGCCAGTTTGTCTTCTCCACTCTTTTCAATATGACTTATGCTAGTCTTGCTGGTTATTTAAAAAGGGAATGTAACATCCGGTAGCATTGGTGAGCAGATGACTGAAATGCAAGATCATGAAAATAGAGTTCAGTGAGGATGAAACTGTTCCAAACATGCCAAATTAAAATCTGTTCTGATCTGCCTCTTGGTTTCTCAGGCAACGAGCAGTTTGTTAGAATTTCATTTGGTGAAGTTTTATTCAAAGCTTGTGCATGTAAAATCTGTTTTTATTCCTACTATATACAGACTTTTGTTTTTAGCACTGTGAAGCACTTTATGTTGTTTTTTCAATATGAAACGTGCACTACAAATAAAGTTTGATTGATTGAAATGTTTTAGCTTCAAATGCTCAATAATTCTTATTGGAACTCACAAATAAAATGTCAGGTAAAGCTGCTTTGCATTGATTTGCTGTGTCTGAAATCTCTCTTATTAGTTCAGTGACTGTGGGATATGTTTGGCTCAGACAATACACAAATTATCCTTCCACTTTGGAACCACTCAGAAAAATTTTGCCAAAGGGGCCAGATCCATCAGGAAATACACAATACGCAGGGCAATTTCAAGAAGCTGATCTTCACATGCAAACCTTTTTTTGTGACAATTCAGACAAGTGGAGGGTAGATGTGCATCATCCCATATTAAAATAACAATACTTTAATTAGACCCACAAAATACCATCTTATTCTGAGTGCTCAACAGGGACTCACTTGTTTTGCATTGTTGGGCTGTATTCAGAATGATCAATAATTGTATTCCATCTCAGAGACTGCTGGTTTGCTCTGAATACAGTATATACCTGTGTCTCTGTTAATATATTTTTTTTTCTTACTTCCCATACTACACATTATTACCATGATTTTAAGGACTACCAAATTGCCCGTACAGTAACGTCCAGCTTGTTTCATCTGTTTCAGCTGAAGTGAAGCCTGTTCTTTCAAGAGAGCACTTTGAGAAAGTCATCTTCCATGACGTCTTCACATTTCAACTGGATTTTATAGCTCCGTTTTGGAGCCAGCCAGTCTTCTCTCTCACGTCTCCAGATGGTTCAAAATGCAGCTGCACATCTTTTAACTGGAGCGCAAGTCACAGAAGCTCAGAGGAGTCAGAGTGCTTTCAATTTATGTCTCTAACGTGTGGAACAATCTGCCTTGACGGCCACTTCTTTGTCCACTTCTAAAACCAATCTTAAAAATTATTTTTGCACCCTGACTTTTGACCAAGCCAGAGACATTGATGTGATTTTATTTGTTTAATCGTTTTTATTGGGTTATTTTACAAATAGAAAAGAATAAAGAAAATTTCTTTCATTGAATTGGAGTCATATGACTGAATGTGAAACTGCAGAGGTGAGTGATGCTCTTCAAGACTAAGGAGCTCATCACTTCATCCTTTAATGCTGACCAACCTGTCTCCGGTCCAGAGCGATGGCTGTGAGTGTGAGAGTGGAGACGTGCAGAGAGCAGTACTGGACGAATCGACTGATGTGACACATCATCCTCCCAAACACCCAGGTGCTGTAGACGAAGCGAACCTGCACACACACACATACATAACAGGATAAGTTTCCAACTGCATGAATCATCTCAAGAAGACAGATGATTTTTTTTTTTTTTTTTTTTTTTTTTTTGGGGGGGGGGGGGGGGGGGGGGGCTGTCATAAGCTCACTGGCGCCATCTCTTGGAGACAATAATCTGTATTGCAATCAAGTGTCCATTCAGTAATTTGAAAAAGTCTTGAAAAATTATAATTAAGACATTACATTTTTTTCCATTATCGCACCAGAGCTTATGTTTCTAAAATTTACTTTTCATTATTATCATTATTCTTATTTTTATTCCTATTATTATCGTTATTATTATTATTATTATTATTATTATTATTATTATTATTATTATTATTATTATTATCACAGTGTGAGAATAAAGCACAGAAACATTGGGAAGCACCAGCATCCTGTCTCGGGTGACTTGCTGCACTCACCAGGGTGAAAGGTGTGTTGAGGACTGTGATGAAGATGTCAGCCACCGCCAGGTTGAGGATGAAGAGGCTGGTGGCGGACTGGGTGCGCTTGTTTTTCACCACCACATGGCACACCAGCGTGTTCCCGAACAGGGAGATGACGATGATGAAGGAGTAGGCGGCCACCAGCAGCGCCTTCACCCCGCTGTCCTGAGACTCCCCGCCGCCGCTCTTCCGGCTGGCCAGGGAGCGCCAGTCCTCCAGCATGCCCTCGTCAAAGTCCAGGAGGAAGAAGCCCGAGGTCCTGTTCCCCGGCTGTCCCGAGACATTTTGGAACCGCTCCGGGAAGGAAAAGAGTCCGTCTCCCAGAAGTGAGGAGTTGTTGAGCCCCGCGGCTGCCGCCCCCCCGCCGGGGCCGCTCCACCACAGCAGCCCGGGCAGAAACACCAACACCGCTCCGCTCATGTTTCCACTCAGTCACTTTTTCTCTGCGCTCTCCGCGTCCTTCCCTTTCTTTTTTCTCCGTGTCATCTGTGAGAGCGCGAGCTGAGCGCAGGAGAGTCAGGACGCTCAGGCGCGAGCAACAGGTTGGATGTGCGCGTGCGACGCAGCAGCAGCGGCGGCGGCGGCGGCAGCTGCTTTTAAATCGGCGTGTACGCTTACACACACACACACACACACACACACACACACACACACACACACACACACCACACACTTTTTTGACAGTCACTTAATACTCCTTTTTGTTTTTTTGTTTTTTGTTTTTTTTTTTGTTTTTGTTTTATTTTTGTTTTGTTTTTTTGCTTTGAATACTTTTTAACCGTAATCTACACTGCAAATCCTCCAGTTTTGAATTAACTGAGAGTGTTAAAGAGTGGACTCAAATATACACTTCAGTCAACACTGCGTAGTGTTGATTTACTAATGCTGACAGAGTATTAACAACTCCTGTGTTAATTCTAAGAATGTACACTTCTAAGAGTGTATTCAACACTATAATGTATATTTGACTCCACTTTTTTGACTCTCTGAGGTGAATTTGCTGAATCATAATCTGTCATCATAAGAGAAAAACATGCTGAGGAAATGCATGAAATTACCCTTTCAAATTTTCACCTCTTCTCTATTGACTGATGTATTTTCACAACACATGATTAAGCTCATCAGTACATTCAGAGATGACATCCTCTCATTTTCCCTTCTTTAGTTTTCTGTGGAGTGTATTCAACCCAACATGTTGGCATTATGTAAATGTGATGTACAGACATGCACCCAGTGACCTATTAGTATTCATACCACAATGAGGCAGGTTCGCCATCAGCTGCTACCATTGCAGCAGTACTACCCACAAAAGCAAGGATAATAAAACATTAAGACCGAGCCCTCAGACAGCTGGTGGGGAGGACTGAGGCACATCATCTTCTGTTCGCCACCAAATGTCACGGCTCAGTGGCGAACCCAAAAGCGGACAAATGATCAAAGTTCAACGAGTTTATTGAAAGTTTGGACCAGGCAAAGGTATCCAGCAAGGGATGTCTAGAAACACGAGCAGAGTCCAAAACATTAAAAGCCCGAAAAACAGGTAGTACACAACAGGAGTAAACACAAGGGAAGACATGGGAGGGGGTGTCTTGACACAAAGGTATTATGATCTAGCAATTGACACATGAAGGTAGAGGGTTTATACACACTGGGGAAGGGGAAGACAGGTGAAATGGAGGGCAGTGATGGAGATGAGATGACAGACTGCATGATAAAGATGGACGTAGTGCCTGGTTCCAAAAATGAAGCCTCCCTGGAAGTGGCCAAAACTTGTCACATCACACCGTCCACCAGCGGCTGGTTTCAAAAGGCTTTGGCTCCATAGTCTCCTATTCAAAATTGGACGCCAGTAAAATTCGATGGGCTGCATTTCTACGGCTCGCGATTCTTTTTTTTTTTTCCTTTTTTTTTTTTTAGTTTTCATGGTCCAGAAGACAGATCATGGTGGTTCATCAGAAAATCAGTCAGTATTGAATTTTATATAGAGCCTTAAAGCTTTACATAATCAGGGAGCATGTTTGATCAACAGTGTGTCGTTGAATGATTGCTCTTGTAAAGTATGCTCAATCAACTCTACAATATGACAAATCAGCAGGTATAATAATCTGCTATTAAGTGCTGTATCATCTTCATGTGTAAAGAACATTTTGCTGAAATCAGGATGGATATGAGCTTGAAAGCAGCCAAAATAAAAGCTTCTTTCAACCAGGGTCATCATTGAGAACGCAGAAAAGTTTATAGTAACTTATATATTTCAGGAAATACAGTAAATCATCAAATATATGAACTGTTCCATGAAGATCAAGTATTCAGTCTCATCTTCTGCTTTTTTCTAGAGAAAAATCCAAAAAAAGAAGAAGAAAATGAAACTCTGGCCTCTCTCGAAAGGTACGGCTCCTGACTGCTGTTGCTGATCCACAGAGAGCATCCTAAACATCCACAGCGTCCAGCTGAGCAGCAAGTGCAACATTGGGTGGGATCTAGAAGGGAAACAAGACAATATGAGCTCCATCTGCAAAGAACCCACACAAACATTTAGTAAACACTCTGAACTGCTGCCGGTAACAACAACAGAGCTTTCAGGGCATGAGCAATAAGACCAAGGGACTTATTGCTTATTTCCAGGTGCAATCTTCACTCTGAACCTCTTCTGTCCTCCATATGTGTCATTGCTGAGAAAAGTTGCACCACACCTTATATATTTGTGTGTCTATATATATTTATTTTACTTTGAGTCACAGTGCTCCTGCACAGTGTCAATAAAAGGCATATGAGTCTATTTTGAAGAGCATGGACAGAATATTGTGATGAAGAGGTGGCCTTGTGTCCATTTTTCTGGCATTCTAGTAAAAATATGAACAACAAAAAAGCTTGAATAAGAGTAGGTAAGAGAAAGAAACATATTCACCACTAAGCCAGTAATTACATGGTGAAAGCAGTATATTTTTGTGGAAAACTATTTAAAGGGAGGACAGTAAACTCCAATTTTACGTCCACATAAAGTCTCCCTGAAATGCTTTAATGATAAATGTGGAGGGATTATGTTATTCAGCGAAAAGACTGCAGCTGGACACTGAGATAAGTCAGTCCATCTTCCAGCTCGATGTGAAAATTTCCCAAGCTGTGAGCATGATGTGGATGATAAATGCGACATCTAAATTACTTGTGAACCCCACAGTCATCGATGATTTTCATTTAATTTTCATCTGAGTCACAACTTCAAATCATGTTCAGCGAACAAACAGTAATTCATATAAGAAATTCATATGAAGCCAGCAAACATAACGGTGTGGGATTAACTGTGGCGTCTCATAATACTGATGACTCGTGGCAAAAGGAAGCGTGGAGAGTGTGAGGACATGAAGCCAGTTGTTCACCAATAAAATCAATAATTCAGGATTACCTTTTTACCATTTTTCTGATTTTTTAATGAATCACATACTGCTGTGGAGACATCTTTCCCCACATTTCTCCCTCTATAAATTCTACTTAAGTGCCTAAATTCTTCTTTTTAAAATATAAGTGTAACATTTGATGATGTTTATGCAGCTGTCAAATCGGTGACATTGCGATTTAATTTGGCTGTGTACTGTAGCGGTGCCAATTCTTACATTACGACTGTCCATGAATGCATCAGAGCTGTAAGCCAGCGCTGATTGGCTGTGCAGCATGAACGAGTTTTTTCTTTGCACTTGATCTGAACTCTTTGGAGGGAAGTTAAACAGTTAGTATGCTAAACACTATGCTAGCCGCTAGTGGTACTACCCAAAAGCTATCGGAGCCGCTGGTGAGTCAGTGAAACCTTCAAAAATATTTTCTTTATCAGAATGCTGTGGTCTTAAACACCTGCCTATTTGAATGTGCCTTGTGTTGCGCTCAACTATAAGAGACCACCGAGTCTATTTTTTTCTAATATACGTAAATTCCAAAAGATATAGATAGCTGTGTCTATATCTATCTGAATAGATTGTGTAATTTTAAACCAGCTGTGTTCATTTTATATTCAAGCTGTATATAAGATGGTACAGATTTAGCCAGTGAGTTTTTGTCAGCGTTTTCAGCACCATGGACAGCGGACGCTCTGAGCTCGACACCCTTCAGGCTGCATTTGTGCGTGTTTGTGTGTGCGTTCTTGTATTTCTATCCTTGTCGGGGCCAAATGTCCCACAAGGATAGCAAAACGTGGAACGACGTGCCTTGTGGGGACCTTTTTCCGGTCCTAAGTAGGAGAAACAGTGTTTTCTTGACCATGTTGTTGTTACTGAAAAAAGTAAAAGTGCAAAAACATTTCTTTAGGGTTAGGCTTTGTTGTGGTGTGGGTTAGGGTTAGGGTAAGGGTCAGGGTTAGGGGCTAGACATGAATGGGAGTCAATGGACGGTCCCCACAAGGATAGAAATACAAGACTGAGCGTGTTTGTGTGTGTGTGTGTGTGTGTGTGTGTGTGTGTGTGTGTGTGTGTGTGTGTGTGCGCGCGCGCGCGTATGTGTATTTGTTCTTCAGAACAAGTTTGTGAACTGTTCTGTGACTTTATTCTGCTTTCTGAGGCATATAGGTTTGCTTGGCTTAATAAAAGTGAGCATTAGTGTGTTGTTTGATGGTAGGATGAGGTATTGTTTGAATGGTAAAATTACTATCATAAGGGCCTGTAGAGAATGCTCCGCCCCCTCTGAGACCCACGCTCTGCCTCTGGCTGTGTAGGTTGATTCAATTGTTTGGTTTTTCTCGATTACAGTTAAAATAAATAAAGTTCTAAATCTGTTTTGATAAAATGATTATTAGTTTTAAGCTTAACCTTCATCCTTTCATCAGGATTCTTCTCAGATGATAAAAATAAAGGAAGTCCATGCGATTTCATTTTTTATTCCTCACTCAATCTGACCGACAGGCGGCTCTTATTTTCTGCTGTCACTCTAAATGCTGTGGGATCCGACATAATTGACGGCTTAGAGTTGTACATCGGCTTCACTCAAGTAGATTATATGGATAATAAGCAGTAAAACAGACAGGCAGTGAAGAGGAGTACACATTCAGTAAATACATCTTTGTGAATAAATACACACACGTTTATCTGCTTTCTTCTGCTGTCACACATGCTGTTTGTAATCATGATGGACGTGAAGACAATTCCTGAACAAAGGACAAAAGCAACAATGTTTCAAGGCTCATGCTCCTCTTCCTCAGCTCTCTCTTCCTTTTGTCATCTCCATCTCATTAAAACAGAAACACCGGCTAATGCGTTTGATGTTCAAGCTCTTAATGTCTGATTTGTCATTGCTAAATGAGTGTATGCTTATGTATCAGTGTGTCCCAATTAATAAATGCAACATTGAATTTTTGTATTTAGTTTCCAATGCAAAATCACTTGTTTGTTGTTTTGCTAAAACACTGTGTGTAAAACTGTAATTGTCATGCTTGTTGTTTATGCATTATATTTAATTTTCATAATCAATTGCAAAGAGTTGTAGTATTATTTTGTTAAAATAGGTAAATTCAAATCCATGTGAAAACCATATAAACTCTCATGCAGTAGATGGTGAAATTGGAAAATTAGGGCGGCTTTTATGGATTGGGGCACTGCGGCAAAAATTATTCAAGAAGGTGTAGAAGCAAATTATTGATAAATGTAATGTGCTTTGGTTGTTTTAAAAAGCAAAAATCAATAGATGCTATTTTGCCACAACAAAGCAGGGTCCATATGGACACACAGGCTCCTCCATTCCTAAGAAGCTCCTTCTTAATGTGATGTAATAAGAGTAAAGAACATCATATTACCATGTAGAGGGAACACACAGCGTACGGCATCATTAGAGGATTCAGTGTCAGTGTGTTTACAATAACATGGACATTACTCCCAAAGATGTGGCTCACGCTGTGCCTAATTTGTGAAATCTTTTCTCAACTGAAATGATAATCACATATAATATATTCAGCACTGCAAGTTGTCCTTCTTTAACCTGCTGGTTTTCAAAAGGCCTTTCAGCAGTCGGCAAATTGCTTCATGGGATTCTGCTGGTGAGTTTATGTGTTTTTGGCTTCACATATAAACTAATCAGGGTCAAGAGGGCTTGCAGCAAAAGCAGCACGAGTCAGTGCAAATGATTGTTCAACAAGCTTTTTCCATCTCTCAAAAGACGTATTCAAAGCAACTGAATGGAGGTTGATCTTTATTTTCTAATTCTAAAACACCCTTGAAGCAGCATCAAAAGCAAGCAATGTGAAAACTGACTATTGAATGCGGGAACATGAAATGATGGATGGTTCCAAGCTGTAAACATTGCACAACTGTTATAATGTTTCTGATTAAAAATTCCACGTCTATCACATCTGAGTGTACTTGTTGCTAATGCAGTTTAATGTTATCTAATTGATGCCAAGGTGGTGTTTTTCATTCCTGCAGCCGCGCCTGATTGATTTTGGCTCTCTTGACACAAATTCCCTCATCTGCATTTTATGCAAGTGAGAGGAAAATAACACAGTCTCCTCACTTAACAACACTGTGGACACAGCTTAGAAGAGTTTCTGAGCAAAAAGAGTCATAGTTTAAAAAAATATGCTGATTATTATTAAAGTTTTGTGTCTAAATCAGGAAGAATCCATGTATTCACTGAGATAATATCACAACTCGACATTTAAAGGCCCCTAAGCTGATGGAACTTTCTTAATTTGAGGTAAGGGTGCTTACAGCACATTGCTGGCATGCATATGTATTCCATAAACTAACTTGTGTCAATTGACTGTCTGGTGTTACATGATCCGAAATCAGCTTGTGTAGGACGTGACACCTTACAAAATTTTAAAAGTTGGGGAAAAGCTGACTACTTGGAGAAAACCCACACATACAGAAAGATTGGCCTGTAACACATTTCAGAAAGATGAAAGCGGTTTCAATGATTTGTCCACATAGTTAAAGTGTTTTGAGGGCATGAAATTTGATGAAATGTTGAAGCTTGTAGGCATGACAAAGTGGTCAATAAAAGTCTTTTGGGTTTGTTGGGTGGGGGGCTGGTGATAAGAGGAAAAAGTTGTCAATTATTTGTGAAATATTTTTGTTTAATAAATCTACACATAAATATGCTCGTTTGTAAACTTTCTTAACAAAGGTGCAGCTGACTCTTCACTCATGGAATATGAGACCATTCTAAAAAGATATTTGTTGTATGAGGAATTTTTGATTATAGTCAATAAGGAAGTGAGGTTCAGACTAAACACACTCACACACGAAACACTTCCTTCTCACAGAAGCCTTATTGTTACTGCCAAACACTGGCTAAAGCTCAGCGGGTTCACTTCCTTTTGCAGGTTGATGCAGCACTGTGTAAACTGTGCTCTTTAATAAAGTTCGTTCACCACTGGTACATCTGCAAAGGTTTCCCAACATTGCACAAACGGTCAATAAGGGGCAGGAACAAACGGAAGTCTCTGGTAATCTGCTCAAATTTCAATCCACGACGAAGAAAGGAGCAGCCGAAAGGTCTTCTGGGTAGTGTAGTCTTTAGCTGGGGACCGCAGGGCCGATAACATCCTGAATAAACTACATGTCCCATGTTACTGCCGGGACTTGGTTTCACTGCTGGATTGTTATGGATGGATTTTTGATTTTGGTTTTTCTTACTTGAGGGCTGATGTTTACCACATTAGCTGATATTTTCTGGAGCGAAATGTTGCTGAAATTATGGAGCCGACAGTGAACGTGACATATACGCTTAGAGAGCAGGTTTTGTTTCCGAGCGTGGATCATTGACTCTATCTTCTACTGCCACTGGAAGCAAACTCACATCTCCAGGTATGTTTCTGTTTTTATTTGCAGCGCCTCTCTCCGAGTTTCCAGACTTAAGCTGCAAGTACAATAAGTATTTCATTGTTTTGGGTCATAAAACATTTCTTTGAAGTCGATCTCAGCATCGATCCAAAAAATCTACAGCAAACCTAGTCCGGCAAAGACATGACGAACAAATGCCTGCCTTTACCTCCCATTTCTATTAATATATGAGCCCTGGCTGCACACAGTATTTTTTATATTTTTTTTTTTCTGCAATGGTCTCTATAAAAAGGTGGTGACATGTCGCTGTCAGGCATGGGTGGTAATTCCAAAACTACATTGCAAGTTGACTGATCACATGTCATTCTGTTGATTTTATTTTATTTATTTTTTTTTTTTTTTGGATCACAATAGTTTTTATTGTCATTGTGAAAAAAAAAGCCCAGCAAAATTGCAAGTGCAGTCTGTGCATGTGCTACATGGTATTAAGATTCAGAAAATCTGAAGAAGTGAACAATAAAATGCCTTCTGTTTCTGAGTCTGTTTTTTTTCCTAGACTTTAAAGCCCTGTGTTGTTGGCCTGTTCTTGGATATATCCATTTATACATATTTTGATGTAATATTTAAGTATTCCTCATCTGAATCTGAGTGCATAATCACTGAAATGAGAGCAACATCTGGTTATCATCCCATTCTGATCCTTCACTTCACCACTTTTCAACTTGATCCACCACACTGTTTCACACTGCAGGGGATTTTAATGGCTTGACTTCATCATAAACTTGAATAATCATTAATTCTTGAGTCTAATAAACAATGTAAACAGATAGTTAGTTAGTTTGCTGGAAAGGTTAGTTGTTTTCCATGATTTACAAAGTTAAATGTTAGAGGACAATGAAGAAAACTCTTCATAGTTTACTGAAATGACATGGGAGTAAAAGGACAAAAGCAATAAAGCTTCAAGTTGGAGAAGATGGGAATCATAAAGGTTATTTGTATTATTAGCAGAGTATTGTCAGTTTCCCTCTAGCTCTCCATTAAGGATGGATGAACTCATAATTAAATTGTGCTCACCATATTTCAAATACTTTTGCAAACTCATTTTCAATGTCATCATGGTTAAATAAATGGGCGGTTCTTCCAAACTGGGATCAATTAGACAGACATCTGAAGGTTTCCATGCTGAGCAACATTCTGATGAAATGATCCGCTCCACAGCAGACAAAACGATTTTTGTCTGACCTTTTTGAAATGAGAACAAATGAGAAAAGGAAAGTTTCTCAGACTGTTCTGCTTTTCGGAGGCCATGTGCAGTTTATGTTCTGCTTCACACCAGATTTACTGCATTAATTAGCCTTGCTGTGAGATCTTGGAGTTGTGCCAAATTGAGTATGTGGGCATGTCATGCAATTAATGATGACTGTTCAGGAAACAATGTCTTTCATTGCCATGTCTCTTTATTCCTCTGTCTTTCTGTGCTGAATTCTTCTTACAACCAGAAAGTGATGGATTTTCCAGAGGATTTCAACCAGCTTGAACTTCTGGACTCGCATGGACATCTGATCCCGCGAGGGAGCAGCAGCCTCTGGACTGGAAGCAAGGATGAGGAGGAAGAGCTGGAGGAAGGAGAGCACAGTGAGGAGTGGTATCTGCAGCAGGAGGAGGCTCTCAAGGACAAACCGAAGGAGCTCCTTCTGTGGGCAGCAGAAAACAACCGTGTAAGTTAAAACTTCATGCATATTGTTACTTATTTCTGTTGAGACTTATCTGGAATCGGTGAATATGCTTGCACTTTTCCTTTAGAATGCTGGCTCGTGTTCAGCAGCTTCACGTAACCAGCAGGCAGTGGTTTTCTCAATCATTCGCCGTTTATCCAGCTGAATGTCCCTCATCAGTTGGTATGAATGGTGATTGTGTTGAAGAATCAATTCTGAATTGATCGTGAAGATGTGCTTAACATCCTCTACGGGGAGCAACATGACTGGTGTAACAGGAGGGGAGCGTGTCAAATCAAGAGATGAGTGATTGCCTCATGCCCAGATTGTCGGGCGGCAGTCAATGTGCGCAAGACAGCATGGGGAGCATGTACCACACAGTCGTGAGCTGGTATGACTGCTGAAGATTTCTCAGCCATGAAGGTCACAGCGGCATGTTAAGAACCACTGGGGACAGGCGTGAGGAATCGTGACAATATGAATCGTGTTTTCTGGACTAATATTCTCATAAGGAAACCTTCCTTTGCCTGGATGTGAAGGTGGTGATAATCTGGCCGTCCAGGCACTGGAGCTGAAGTTAACGGTTGTTTTAGATTCTGGAAAGCAGAATGTATTATCTCTGTTCATTTATCAATATTTAGGGTTACACATTATTTGGCTCATAATGAAAATATATAATCAGTAATCCAAACTGCATTTTCATTTTCATCTTAAGGTTGCACATTTTGTATCACAACTAAAAAGAAGAAGCAAAAAAAAAAAGATTGCTTTTTTTCTTTTCATGTCAGCCCCGCAAGAAAAAACAGGGGAATTCATTTTTAATTTTGTCCAATGTTTTTTGCATTTTTGTTGAGTTTGATCGGTACGGCACATCTCTGTGGACCGACTTCCTCGACTCATGGTGTTTGTTGAGTTGTTGGTGGTGATATGTATCCCCTATTGTGCATTTCTTTGCTTTAGGGAATGGCTTCAAGTATATCCTGACAGCAGGTTTTTGTAGAACACGGGAGAAAATGGTGAAAACATACTTCAAAGTGAGCATGGAACTGAGCTGAAAGCAGACGGCTTGACCCTGAATGCCTCCGTGCTGCTCTGTGCTGCTGCAGATGACGCTCACACAAAGATGAATGACACTAAAACACTATTGAAACATCCAGCAGCGGAAACTTCCATTCACTGACTTCAAAGCACTGTGAAGACCATGATTTTATCCACAAGCCGTGGTCGATGATCAGTCTGTTGCATTTTGACACAAAGTTTGAAGCCGTTATGTAAAAAAAAAAAAAATGTTCTCAAAATGTTTTCAAAAACGAATTTAAAAAATCCACAGATAACGAAAGTTCCACCAATATAATGAAGAAAGTCAATAAAACAATTGATTGGACTTATTTCACCTGCCATGACGTGCCCCCATCATGTGATCCACCAAAGGTCAGATAAGGTCAGATGCTAGATTAGAAATCGATTCCATTTTACATTTTAACTTTTATCCAAGCAAGTAACACATTATAATTTCTAGATAAACTGCAACACACATTTTGCCCAAAACATATATTTGATTACCACCCATACTGTTGAGCAGGTTACACAAATCACTCATATACCTGAGTTGAGTTTGCGCTTCATTTCATGAATTTGTTTCATAATTCATTTTGTATAACTTTATTTTATTAGTGAATTTGCATAAGTTTGTCCCTGTATTTCCACACAGTAAGTTAAATATGACAAAATCGGTGAGTTGGGGGGGGGGGTGGGGGTAGAAGGACTCTGGCCAAACGCTGCTCATTTGCATGACTAAACTGCCAAAAGAAGTTAAAATAGTAATGCACTGGCTTAGAAAAGGTAGAACCATGAAAATGATCAAATAACATTTTTTTACCAGAAAGGATCACCTCAAAATACCAAACTCTACCCAATGCTGATTTATTGCTGCCTCTTTCAGATTGCTTATATCTGAACCAAACATGCCTTGAGCTCAGTGAGACGAACAGGCATGATCCCTGGACTTGACAGTTACGGCTTTGGTGCTCGCCGTTTCCTCTGTGGGGACAGAAGTAAAGGGTCTATAATTACTGGTTGGGGTTTTTTTTTTTTTTTTTTTTTGCTCTGCATGTCGCTTAATAGCAGCACTTACACCTCTCTGGCACTGGCGTCGTGTCATTTTTCGACAGCACCTGTAAGTGACTGTTTCCTCACTTCTGAGAAACGTAGTTCGCCACTGTTGGCTCAAAGTTAAAAAACATACTTACTAAATTCAGTTATGTGACAAACGAGATTGGCTTTAAGACGCTGCGACTTGTTTGAATCGGGGCCCGATTGATCAAACGTAAATTCAAAGTGTAGCGTGATGCACGTTGATTTCTGAACTGCAGAGGCTGCAGTCTGAGAAATACACGAGGCTGCCCACCACTTGTCGCTCTATTTGAATTTTTGAGAAAACCATCAGGCGCCATCGGTGAATCTTCAACCCACACAAACCATGACTGAAAGTGAACAATAGCGACAGCGAGTGGGCCAAAAATATAAAAGGCAGTTTTGCTTACTTTGTTTGTCCCATAGAAGCTTTTATTTGCATTTTTTCTTTTCATTTTCACTTTCAGATGCAGCACAGGCTTGGTATTGAACACATTCCTGTGGTTGAAGCAGGTTTTTTTCTTTTGCCAATATGTCTGTTTTGTTGCTTACTCAAAGTATTTTTCTTCACAACTAGTCAGCTCGACTTTGTAGAATACCCTCCCAAAAAAAAAAAAAAAAAAACTTTCTGCAAAGCCAATGTTCAATTGTAAATAAATTTGGCACAAAAATAGATGAACTCCTCAAGGTTTGCAAAACTGAAGAAATTATCAACGAATGTGAAGTGATTGGTGAGTGATGTATTATTTATTTTATTTGTGTGAATAAGAGCTTAGGTTGAGTCTGATTTTGACTTGAGTCCCACAGAGCTGTCAGAATGTCCAGTTCTTACCTTTAAATCATATTAACACAAGCGCTTCATACATTAAATTTTTTTACATTGTGTTTTTCTTTTTCTTTTTTTTTTTTTTTTTTTGGGGAACGGTGTCCATGGTACTCTGCTTTTTTACATTTTATATTTTCCTCCTTTTTTTTTTTTCCCATGGCTTCATCCATGTGTTTCAGAAGTGCGTTGCATAAATTAATTCACTTTTCTCTGTATGTTCTCTGCAAGTTGTCTCAATGCCGCCCACATCAGTTCACTAAGAGCTCTGAACAATACCATGAAGTGCAGGTTATTACCTCAGGCGACTACCTGTAACTCCTATTTTTTCTATAATGCTTTTTATAGGTCTGAAAAGAACGCTGTAATTTTACACAGAAATGTCCTTCCTGCTAAATGCTCTTCAACCTGAAGTGTAGCTCTTGCATCCATTTCAGATATTTTCCTAAGAGTCTTTCTGCTGACTTGAAGCACACAACTTAAATGACAGGAGTTCTCCTTTAAGACTGAAACTCAGATGTTTACGCATTAAGAAGCTGTTCCAGCTTATTGGCGATGTACTAAATGCTTAATTATTGGATAGAAGGAGCAATTGATGGCTTGAGGCACGGAGCCGGCTTTCTTGATAGTCGCTCAGTTTAATGCGGCTTGGCCTAAAGGCCTCTTGAAAATTTAATTTTCACTTGTCAGAGCACATTAGAATTCTTTAATTGTTCAAGATCATGCGGCGGCAAACATCCATCAACCATTCGGTAAAATAAACCTCCAGATTTAAAAAAGAAAAAACATCTAAGTGCCGGGTCAAACTCATTATAGTCATGGAAGAATACACAGACTGACAGTTTAGGCAAAACAAAATGTTCTTTACATTAGATTGTTTGAAAATCTTCAACTGTTTGCGTGTTATTGTGCCAATAGATGTGAAAACCATGTTTTTTTTGCTTCCTCCCTTCTCCGGTCTCAATAATGTCTCGTGTCTGTTCATCTCCAATAATCTCAGTAACTATATTTAACTTATTAGATAGTCTTAATGAGAAAAGGCGACTACGTGTTCTTTGCAAATTTTACACATTGAATTGTCATTCCACAGGCCAGTTTAATCACCTGGGGCCTCTTCTATAAAACGCTGCATAGAATGCACAATTTAAATGATTTCAAGTTTTTATATGTTTATTTTTACATGATTTAGGCTTCCAGCTCATAAAACCCACGAAAACAGGAATTCAAAAAATTGGAATACTGTCTAAAGGAAAGGATCTGTACTCATCACGCTGCAGATTCTCAACTGTTGGTTTTTTGGTTTATTTGTTTTGCAGAAATGTTCGTCTTGTCGCCATATGGATGTGAAAGATGCATAGGGCATGATTTCATTGGTCTATTGTCTCCCTAGACTAAGACTAATGCATGTTGTAAAGAATGTTATCTTAAAGACAGACATAAAGGAAAAAAACAGCTGATATACAATAAAAATGTGAGTAATAAATTATTTTCTGGATTACGGGGACTTTCCAACATTCCTCTGCATCACTTTAATGCCCATTTCTGTGGGTTTCTTTCAGCTCTCCATCGTCCTCCGTCTGGTCACGGCTGATCCTCTGCTGGTCCACTGCTGTGACGAGGACGGTTACACCCCGCTGCACCGTGCGGCGTACGGCGGACACGTCCAGGTCGTCTCTGCTCTGCTTGCCGGTGGAGCGAAGGCGAATCCCCGCACCATCGACGGCTGGACGCCCCTTCACAGCGCCTGCCGCTGGAGCCGCGTCGCCGTGGCCAGCTGCCTCCTGCGGCACGGAGCCCAGCTGAACGCCCAGACGAACGGCGGGCTGACGCCGCTGCACCTCGCCGCCTCGTACACCAACTCCTCGAAGACCGACTCGGCGCACACGCTGGAGCTGCTCCTGTCCCAGAGGCACCTGCAGCCGGGGCTGCGCAGCAGCAGCGGGGAGACGGCGGGCGAGCTGGCCCGCCGCAGCGGCCCACATCACTTCCTCTTTGAAATGGTGGAAGACTGTGTCAATGTGGTGTGAGTCTAACAATAAAAACAACACTTTCCCGCAGGTACATTTGTTACGTTTGGCTTCAAGCCTACGGAAATGTCCCCATTCAAGCTGCACGTCTCTTGTCAGTCGGTCACTCTGAGTGGCCAGAATGAGCAAACGGAAGAATTTCCACACTTGAATGTGTGTAAATACATAATACATAAAAATAATTTCCACTTGTTTGTCTTGTATATCAGGAAGACAGATTGTGTTGCAGCAGCAAGTTAATAATAATACTGAGACACAGAAGGCGACGCATTCCCTTCATACCTGTTACGATGTTTCCTTAATAGGTTTCGCAGTAAAGCATTGTTGTAAACTGATGACGTTTTCCTTGGTCTTTCTTCTAAATTGATTCTTTCATCACTTTCACAAAGGACAGCATCACAGCAGGAACTGCTGAGGACCTGTGTTGGCGAGTAATCTATGATTAACTAATCAATGCTCTCTGTCCGCCTCACTTTTTTCAGCTGTTAAAACCACACCGCTAACAGGTGGTGAATGTTTTTCTGAACCGTCTTTAGACGCACCATGAGCGTAGAAACGTGCTCAGTAAACTCCAGTCGGTGTGGATCACTGGCAGGATATATGCTGCTGATAATGTTCTGCAAACCAGCCAGAGCCAGCAAAAGAAAACTGAATGTTTTCCTAAACTGTGTAGATTGAGTAATGCTGTTACAAACAGATAAAGTCTCGGTCTTACATATATATGACTGCAGTCATATGATGACTGCATTATTTGCGTTCCCTTCATTGACCAAGTGTCATACAGGCCGCCTGAGCCGTTTCATTCTCAGCCTGGCCTTCGTATCTACCATCCTCTCATCCGCAGACATGTTTTGCCTGGGATGATACAAGGCCATGCAGCGGGACTTAATCATTTCCAGCAGAGGCCGGACACAGTGGAGACTGTCATAATCCTCACTGCCTTTCTTCTTCTCATTTACATCATATTCTGCTGCATCGCTGATGTGGCTGTTGGATGAGATGGCAAAGAACTGGTTTCTGGGTATGATAGTGGCAGGGAAGGAAGCTTCAAAAATACTTCTTATCCTCCAAAAGTCTGAGACCTTTAAGGTGCAACACAGCCATGTAAAGATCAGATTGTGAAGATTACCCTGTTATCTTCTCACTTCCATTCCATTTTGTGTTCTAATTGTTTTCTTACAGGAATGGTGTTTTACTGAACAACTGTCGGCCAACTTCCAACTTGTGCATTTTGTCAAAGGTCCTTGAAAAGCTGATATTTGATCAGCTGAAGGACTTTCTCTAAGGAAACAATATTCTCTGCCCATATCGATCCGGTTTCAGGAAACAGCACAATAATATTACAGCTTCCCTAAAAGTCCCAGACTGTCTAATAGAGTTGCTGGATATCCAAAAATTCTGGCCAGGCCTCTTTGTTGGCCTCTCTAAGGCTTTTGACACTGTGGACCATTCTGTGTTGTCACAGCAACTGTCAGATCAAGCAGTTGGATAATTTGCCAATCTCGTCAGGACTGACGCCACGAAACACACTCTTTAATGTGTTTCCTGGCGTGCCTCAGGGCTCTGTTTTGAGCCCACTCTTGTTCAGCATTTACATGAACAAATTTGGCAGAAATGTTCCTGATGCTAAATTCCATTTTTATGCTGACGATACAGTCATTTACTGTTGGAGCTCCACCCTTGTCGAGGCCCTTGGCTACTTGCAGACTGCTTTTAACCTTGTGGAACATCAGGTTATAGATTTGAAACTTGTTTTAAATGTTTCTAAAAACAAATGGGTGATCTTCTCAAATAGCAGGAAGATGCCCAACTTTGTCAACTGTGTGACAAAAAAATGTCCTGGGATGTCTGATGGGAATGAACAATGAGGCAACGATAGGTCACAGTATTTGTGTCGTTTTTATTTACTGAAAACCATTAGCTTGTCTTCTGTTCCTATATTTTTCTAATACTTGGCTGAAATATTATCCAGTACCCACAATGTTCACTTGGACAAAGCTGTCTGGCGTGTACTTGCTATCTTGTTTTAACTTTGGTTCTGCCATTTCAAGTTACCAACATCAACATTTTCTTTAAAAAATAATTTTAAGTGAAAACTCAGAAGTCCAATACAGTGCAGGTTCCAAATGTGTGCATATGTATACTATTTCCTTTTATTCAATTTAAATGGGCCATATTTCAGACGCCTCTTTAATAGAAATTGCATAAATATTACTTTGATGACAAATAGTTACTGGAATTATAATACCAGTTTGGGTGACAAATACTGCCTGGATGAGAAGTTTGAGGGTTGGCAGGTCACCCTCCTCCTGTATTCGACAGTACGTGAGTGAGAATTAATTATTGGAAGATTATAGTTGTGAACTGTGGGAAACATCATTATCTTTTGGCAAATGAGTCGTGTTGACATTTGATTCACTGCTGTTGCAAAAATAATGACTGAAAATCTTTTTCCTTTTTCAAAATCCAAATTCCGTCCATTTGCTGTTAGGTCAGTACATTCTGTGAAATGACAATTAACTGAAGAAGAGGGTGAATAACTGCTGGAAAACATAAAAGACTTTACTTGTATATGTGTTTTCTGCGCATTAATAAACATGGAAATAATTATTTTAGCAGAAATCACCTGCAAAGATCTGAATATTGTAAAATTATGCTAATTATCTTGAGTAAAGTCTCACTGTCTGTCCGTTTTTAAACCCTCATCCCTTCTGCAACCACTTTATGCAAGTTGTGTTCATCCTGAAACTCATCCCCACTTGTCGAATTTAAAAATCTGTCCTGCTGTCAGATCAACAGAGATAGTTTTTTTGTCCATCCCAGACCTGAAAAAGGGATGAAATAATCACATTAATAAGAATAATCGTCAGTGAATGTTTCTATATTCTTTTAATAAACAAGAATGAGGAGCGCAAACCAATTTATGCCATATTATCATATTATGTGATCAAATTTAACACAGATTAATTCAACAAACTGAAGCTATGAGTGCAATAAAGTGGACTTTCTTGCACTGAGGTAATTATCTAGCGGTGTGGGCCGTGGGCGAGTTTGTAGACGATGAAGTGAAGATAGGAAGGGTGTAAGTGTGGCTTGCAGACACGACTGAATGCAAATAACTCACAAAATTCAATACTTACAGTACATATTCCATTATGTTTAACTATGAAAAGCGACTGTCATTCTGGCTGAAGCAATTATAAAGTGAGAATTAGGTGGCAAGGGGCAATCGAAATGCCTCAAGGCTTCTTTTAATGATGACGGTCGGTGTCCAGGATGATCAGTAAGCTGAGTGAGGAGAGCACTAACAGCACAGACTCACTCTGAAGTGCAGAAAACCCTGTGGAGACAAAGGAAAAAGAAATGTTCGTGAATCAATTATCGGGTTATTTTTAGGTGACTTTTCCAGCAGCTCATTAAATGTCTGTTTTTCTGGTTACCTGCCTTGCGAGCCTGGTTACTGAACGTAGAGAGCGCCTTCGCTGGGTTGTTTCTCATTACTCGGCAGCTGCATTTCTATTCATAGCGTGAAGCCCACCACAGATTACTGTGACCACAGAAACAAGACCTTAGACATCTTGCGGGAACATCTCGCCGTCAGCGGAAGTATGCGGCAGTGTTTCGGGTCGCCTCGCCACTGGAAAGTCTGAGTGTTTTGCTCAAAACACAGAAGTAGTCGCGGGTCACCACAGGCAGAAATATTTCAGTTATTCGTGCCTTCTTTTCATGTGGGTTTTTGCACAGCAACAGGAAATATTTACACCTAAGTTGACCATTTTCTTTTCTCACCTTGGTGACGGGTTCTTCTGTTCTCTCTCTCTTAGTAATATTTGAGTGAAACATATTTGTGCTTCCAAGAACCGTTTTGTCTGCAAAGCGTTGGTTGATTATTAGCATGTTCATTATCGACACAGCTGTGTGCGGACAGCACAACTGAACATAAAACCGTGTCTCTTTTCAGCTGTCAGCAGTGTATGGCAACCTTGTGTGGCATTATAGGAGTAACCACTGTTGTTTGTTTCATTCTTTACCCTCAAGTGTAGATTGGAACTCGGGTTGAAGCGTGCCTCGGCATAATCCCCCAGCCACAAGAATAAAACTACCGACCACCCAATCAAAGTACATAGTGAACAAAAACAAATGTTTTTTTTTTTGTTTTTTACTGAAAGGGAAAAACAAATGTCAGGATGGTGGATCCATCCTTGGGTGATGGAAAAACAAAGTGAAGATAACTGAAAGTCTGCCCCCCCTGCAGAAAACTTTCATGCATCATTTTCCCCCACAGAGTTAGGGCTAATTTGCTGCAGTCCCTGCTGTGCAGTCACACGTATCTTTAATTTAATGCTGTTTCTCTTGTGTTCGCGAAGTAAAGCTGCAGTGAAGTAAAAGTCCCGAGAGGGTGAAACATCCAAAGAATACAAATCGGGAAGGTCCAAACAACACAGTGTGGAACTGATCAGTGTTTCAAAGAATCATAATGATCTC
Source organism: Salarias fasciatus (assembly GCF_902148845.1). Taxonomy (NCBI): domain Eukaryota; kingdom Metazoa; phylum Chordata; class Actinopteri; order Blenniiformes; family Blenniidae; genus Salarias; species Salarias fasciatus. Next base: position 16,289,361 of record NC_043750.1, on the reverse strand, counting down.
ATTTAAGAAAATCTAATTACCAGTGTTTTTCATGTGGAGATATGAAACTTCCTTTCTTTCGTATTTCCATGATGGCCACTAAATCGCTCTGCAGCCCAGCTTGAGTAGTGTCATTGCAAATTAATTAGTCACAACAGTTGGCATATGCCTGTGTCCCTGAACAGAATAAGCGGCATAGAAAATGAATGAATGAATGAATGAATGAATGAATGAGGTAGCATATAGTTCAATAATATGCATTCAGTTTTTTTTCTCTAATTGGAAAACTTATGCATTAAATTCAAGGAAATTCAGATTTAAAAAAGATTCATATCCAGTGAAAGCCAGGCAGAATTAAAGCATATTCTGAGAAAAATTAATTTGTGTAAAGTCTGTTACAGCAAACTTTTCTTTCATAGGTTTTCAAAAAGTGAATTAAAAGCATTTTGCCAGCTGAGATCCGCAGACAGGTTCTTTAAAAGCCTGAGATGTGCTACTGCAGGTGTGTGATTCCCACTCGCATCCACACGGGATGCACTTTATTCAACAAATTACGGAGGAGAAACAGCGGTAAAGGGGCTGGCATTCAGTCGCTCAGTATGCTTTTGGATTTATAAGTAGCATCTTGATTCACATCCTGTTGTGAGCAGTGCTCATATATTGAACCTTCACTGGAGTTGGTTGAGTTGCTCAAGGAGACTGGAAATAGATTCATTCTAAAACATCCTGCGTTGTGAGAAGTAAGACTGAAGAAGAAAGCACACTGGGTCCTCACCAAGTTTCTGATGGCTTTGAAGGATGTCTTCAGAGTTTGTTGAGATGTACTGGGCTATTAAAGTGGAATGCTTTTAATGAAACAGGAGCGTTTCGTGGATTGTGGGCCTGGCCTCTCTTTGTGGAATGAAACAGATTGAAAATCCTCGCTAAAGCTTTTAGCCATTAGGTTGTGAACTGCTGGAACAGGCTTTCAGAGGACCTGTGAAGGACCTCAAAGCACAGCTGAGAACGACAAAAAATAATTAGCGAACATTGTTTGGTGTTTCTTCTTTACTTGTATTTTGTCTTTGAAATGTCACAGTTTTATTTATTTATTTATTTTTCTTAAGGCGCTACAGTGGCTTCCTAAGGCATTCATATAACTTGAACTTTGCATTTCACTTTGCAACCACAAATATTTTCTATTAGGATTGAATGTGATAGACCAACTCCACTGGCTGCAGTCACAGGTGCCAGTCTTTGGGGATTTGTCTCTACCAGCTTTGTACATCTAGAGACTGAATGTTTTGCCCGTTCTAACACATGAACATCCTTTGATGTAAGCCGATCCACTGTAGCCCTGCCTGTGTGTTTCTGGTCGTCCTGCTGGAAGGTGAACCTCTAATATCAAGTTTTTTTGTAGACTCTTACAGGTTTTCCTCAAAGATTGCCCCGTATTTTGCTTCGTACATCTTCTCATCAACTCTGACCAGTCTGAAGAACAGCATCCCCACAGCACGACGCTGCCACCTCCGGGTTTTGGCCACACATACAGACTGTTTTGCATTTAAACGTGCACGACTGACTGTGCTGTGGGAAGACTGTCCCAGTACTGCTTCTCCGATCAATCCCTTTCTCCCTGACCTGTCTGTTATGTCCCTTGGTTTTCATGAATTCTCTAATGAACGGCTCAGGCCTTCACAGAATGACTGGATTGATGCTGAATTTAAATTGCACACAGGCGGACTTTATCTACTCATCAGTTGACCTGTGAAGGCATTTGGTTGCACTTGAATCAATTCAATCACCTGAAATTGTCTCTAAAAGCTGAAATATAATAAGGAATTCCCATAAAACTGAGCCAGTTTATTTGTTAGATGGAAGTCAGCTGGAGCTGCTGAATGAGGACCCCAGCCTGGTTGAAGACCACCGCAACTTCGACCACACTTTTTATAGACATGCCATCCAGGCAGGAATCTAATGAGGTTTTGTTTCATGCCACTGTATCGCCTACACAAACCCTTCAGCTTTTGGTAAAGCACGAAATGTCTTGGCCGTTTTGTGGCTTTATTCTTAAACTGAAAAAGAAGTGCAGTGTGCATCAGCCTCTTGTCCAGATTTGGATTACTGAGAGTCAAATATGATCAGATTAAACTATACAAGTGTCACCAGCATGTCACCAGCCTTTATTCGATGTCTCAAATATCTAAAAAATAGTTTTTCTTTTTGATGAGCTATTTCTGTCTTCCTCTTTGGGCAAATATGTCATGCTGTTTGCAGAATTAAGTATTTGATTCAAGAGAGACCGCAAATGCTAAGACTGGTCCTAAAATGTCAAATCGCTTGTGATGAAAAGAAACATTTAAAGACCTATAAGATTTTTAATATTCTAATTTTAATCGGGCTGATATACTCTCATTCATTTATAGCAGAGCTAAGCTTGTGGCTTTTATTCATTTGAAGCCAATAGGTACATGAATAAAAATGAGACTCTCTATTTCAGTAGGGGAAAGAATTTCCTAAATTATAGATTTATAGGTTTAAACAAACTTCGATAGCTTTTAGCCTGTGGCAGTTAATGCTCAGGATGGATTACATGTTTTCCTGTGGTTGATGTTTTTCCCCTCATGAGTCTTGCTGTGGACGGTCCAGGCTGCATCATCAGTTCGCCTGACTCCTCCACCATGATTTTTTTTTTTTTTTTTAGCTTTTTTTTTTCCCCCCAGTAAGCACAAAAACTAAGTTGCTGAAACTGAATCATATCGAGCTTAGTAATAACAGAAAAATGGCCTCCGCTCTTCAGCACAGTCGACCTGATTTCTCTTCTTTTGTTACTATTTTTAAGAAATGAATTACCAAAACGATCTGGAGTCCTGTAAGCCTGTATCTCCTCCAAGCCAGCCTTACTGAATTACTTCCCCTGATAGTGGTCTGATAGCGACTGAGCTCTCCGTTGACGAATATCGACTAATTTAAGTCGTGTGGGAGAGCTACATTTAAACCCACTTCATCTGGTTAAAAGAGATTGTCAGCATGTGGAAGAAAAATCACAGCTAAACCTGCATCCATCACATCCTATTAAATCATATTAGCAGGTTGATATTAGATGTTTTTTGTCACTTGAGTATTATTTGTGGAATGGTGCTGGGATGATATTTAGTGGTTTTGAGTCATTCTCTTCAACCAGTTCAGTAAAGCTTCATTTTAAAGCTGTAGTCAACAGTGCAGAGCTGAGATGTAAAAAAAAAAAAAAAAAAAAAAGCAACACAGCTCAGAACATCTTCATTAAAAAAATCAATTCCATTTACGCAGCAGATGACATGATTATCATTCAGTTGATTAAGCAGATGAAGAAGAAGAATGAATGTATTTGTGCAGCATGCAAATCCAGCCTCATTTTCACAGTGAAAGTTTTAGTTGGCGGGCAGCGACGTGACCGCATTAAGCTGCTCTGGCTTCATATGAAAAAACAAAAAACAACTCACTGCAGGTTATCGCAGCCTTAACGAAGACGAGCTGGTATTTCTGTTGGTTTGGAAGCAGCTAATCACTTCATAACAGTCGGTGACTGAGACATGGCGTCGTGGGCAGAGTCATACAATCTATTAGAATATTTTTCTCCAATCTCATGAGTCCTTTGGGTATTTTCAAAAAGCAGAATTCATTGCCACGCTCAGCTCTGAATGCAGGTAAGGCGAGCGGCTCGTACAGCATGAAACATGTATGACAGGATACCAGTCCCAGTCACTCCTCTCCCTCCCCTCCCGAGCAAACAGCCACAGCAACAGGGAAAGCCACAGCAGCACCTTTGTGTGAGTGAAAGGATCGATTTTAAAATGTGGTCTAGGGTAACAAACTATAGACAAGATTTCTAAGTTCCCCATGAAGCACCCAGAGCCTTCAGGTCTCCTGTTTGCTCCCAGATGCAGAATCAAGCAAAGTGAAGCAGCATTTAGTTTATGTACTCCACACTTACGGAACAAACTTCTCAAACACCTGAGGTCTGTTCGAATTGTAGGTTTATTTAAATTCAGGCTGAAAAATGTACTATTCACTGCAGCATTCTCATGATCTGAATACATTACTTATTTTATTTTACAACAATTCTGAATACATTTTCCTTATCTTCATTTTAAATTCTTGACTATTTATTCTCTTGGTTTAATTCCCTTTATATGTTCTTTTATTTCATTAATATCTTGTTTGATTTATACTGCTTTAATGTATTTCTTTGTCTTTGTGGTGCACTTTGATTTGCCTCGTGTGTCAATAGTGCCACACACATAACCTCGCCTTGTCTTGTCCCGAGGACCGAGTTATTGATCCTTTTCATTTCTCGTCGTGTTGTGTTGACATGACTGGTCATGAAGTATCAGGTGATGTGAACAGCAAATTCTCCTGCTTTCCACAGTATATTTTTGTACAATCTTTTTGAATTGACACAAAGTTTTTAAAGTTTCCAAAAATGTTTAATTTTTCATTTGTTAGAAAGGCCAAGAGTTGCAGGCGCCGATCGTCATTTAGTGGGTGGTATTCTGCTTTTTTATTGACGTAAAGAATCAATTTCATCTCCAGGCAGAGCTCTCTAAATCTCCAAGCCATCTCACGTCCCTGTGTGACCACCTGAGCAGTGTGATCTTTGCCGCCACATCCCTGAGCTCTCACACGTCCTCTCCCCGTGTGTGCTCTCTCAGTTTTATTAACATTCCCTCTTTTATGGTGACAACTGTAAAAGCAATCCAAAGGAAAATGCCCAACTGGCCTGTCTTGTTCATGTCTGTGAACCCGCTGAGTTTCAGAGTGAAACTGGCCGTCCATAATGTTCCAGAGCTATTCTTCAGCCATTATTTCACGGCACAGATTTGTACTCCTTGATACTTCTTGAGTGCTTTGATTGAAGATAATATTTCCAGCTTGTTATTTCAAGTCTTCAATCCAGACATCGTGGTGTTAGTTCCTTCACCTTTCTCTTTCTGGGCCCAATTTTTTTTCAGGGAAGTCAATATCGTCATTTTTATAAACAGTCCAAAAGTGCCATTCCACGTTTCCCTTCTTTGGAATAGCGGCTGACCTCGCAACATGGCGTGTTCGAAAGCTGCTGTACATCAATTCCATGGAAAACGCTATAGTTTAGGATGGATGATTGCCTAACATCAATTTCTTTTGTAATATTTATTTATTTTTTTTTTTAAATAATATATACCCAGAATGAGAGAAGGGAAACTGCAGACTGGCTTGCGGACAGCTGGATTGTCGGCCACAGCGACAAGAGAAAAGGACAATGAAGGGGGAAGTCGCTGTGCCCTCTACTTTAGTGGAGTTTAAACTTTATTTTGTACCATGCGGGCAATAAAACCCTGCATCTAACTTCCAATCTGTTTTGTGCATTTCCTTCCTGCACCAGGCAAAACCTTTCAGGATGTCACAGTATATATATATATATATATATATATATATATATATATATATATATATACTTGAGTGCGTTAATGTGCACAGAGAATGGGACTCTTATGTTCAAAGATAATGGCATGGCTTTAAATGAAGGTGGTGAAACCAGTACTGCACTGAATGATGCTGCAGATAATGCAACTAATCATGCTTTTTTATGGTTTTTAAGAGGAATAACATCTTTCAAATAAAGACATGACCTTTCAGTTAAGAAGACAGAGAGCTAGCCTGCGTTTATCCACCATATTTTGCTCTACTGAAGTCAGGATTACTGGGAGCAAGACAGATTGTCAGCGATGGCTGAAGGAAGTATGAAGACTGTGGGCGAAGGTAGAGCAGCCCCTTGTCTTTAAACAGGGAAAATAGCCCACATTTCCATTTGAAGGGATTTATTTAATTTCCATTTTAACAATTTATAAGGCCATGCATTTTATTTTGCAAGCATCACATCACTGCATTCATCACATTATTGTGATACAGATTCATGTCATATTCCAGAGAAAAGGTGATTTCAAAAGAAGATCTGTTTGTTTGAGACGATGCCTCCTCAATATGATCAATTTAATACCGACATGAGGTTTGGATTTATATTGCTCACGTGAACTCCTGAGGGAAAATGTCCTTTTCATCTCTTCTCAGCATCAATTTAATAGCTTTGAAAAGCTCTTTGTTCTCTGACCACATTGATCTTTGCATCTGACTTACAATCAAAACTAAACTTCCATGGCTTTAAGTGAGTCTGCATATCACAAAAAAAAAAGGCTTCAGATCTCAAATTCAGCTTGTGAATATTGAACAAAAATTTTATGTCCATTCTGTATGTATTTTTTTAGTTTTATTTCTTTTCAGACAGTTGCTGAATAGCAAACACATGGCTCCAGTTTTGAGTGTTTTTTTTTTTCCCCACCACTGCCAACAGCAAGGAGAGCCGGCGTGCTGGTCAATTCCATATTCAGCATACAGGATGTCAGTAATTGTATCCCCGCCACATCTAACTGAGTTCTGTGTGATTGGTTTGGCTGCTCTGCTCTGTGCAGCATCCACTTGATCAGACAAAAATCCCCGAGGGCATGGAGCAGATTCTAATATGGAGGGTGGATTGAAGGGATTCCGTGCAACAGGTCTCCCAGCATACATATTCAAACCCCCGCAGCTCGTTCACGCTGCAGCAGCACGTTTCGGCCGGCTCGGATGACCTCACGCCGCCGTCCTCACCCCATCTTTTCTCAGGCTCCCAGCTGCGTGCTGCAAATGTAAAGCCCTGACACTTCTTCACAACTCAGACCATCAGCCCGACCCATGGTCCAATCTGGAGAGCAGGAAGATCCTCCAAGAATCTTAATTTTAACATTGACAAAAATTAATAATAATCAATTAATAATCAAAAAAATCACACTGGAACATGGCAAGGAGCATTTTCTTATGTGTGAAAAATTAAAAAAAATGTATGCATTTTGAAGACTGCAAACATCAAGTGAACCAAGAAGCTGCAGCCTTATTACAGCAGAGACCAGAAGAGAAGCGTTGTGGCAGGAAGGCTTTAGGGCCGTTCAGCAGATTTGCCAAATTAAGTCAAGCAATTTGTGCAACCGAATTGAAAGAGGACTACAAAGAATTTTGTTTGGGGACATTTTTCTGTATCTTTGCAGCAGGGGACATAATGGAAAATGGCATAATGGCTAAATGGCAGTCATTCTTCCTCCTGGAGCTTCATGTGAGTCTTCAGTCTCTCTGTTGTAGCTTCCTGGAGCTTTCACAAATGTCAATAAATACTTTTTTCAACTTTGTTTTTCAGCAGACGCTTTTTCAAGGAGACCGTTAATCTTCCAGTTTGACAAATGTGACGAAAGAGAGGCAGAGCCCAGGAATTCTTCGTGTGAGCGCAGGGATTACAGGAGGTAAAATATGGTGGACCGGCCCTCAAAGAAGACCAAAATGAAGGCAGCCATTGTCATGTCTGTAATTTGATGCACTGAAAGCTTTTCTGCACATCAGGCTCTCTGTAACGCAGCTCTCTCCTCCTGAAAATGATTCACGAAGGCCCTGAGTCACTCATTTTGAAATCTCAAATCAGAATCCAACACTTTCTTTAAATTACACACTGAAAATGATCCTGGAAGACTAAAGTCTCTTTATTTTCACAAAAGAATTCTGATATGATAGAGACGTCTCCTCATCAAAGAAATGAAAAAGATTTTTAACTGAGTGCAGTTTTCCGTGCACTCGGACACATGATGTACGACAAAAAAAATTTAACAGCATTTACTCATGTAACATGTCCCGTAACATAGAACTTTAAATATACTTTATGATTTCTGATATACTAATAATTTATCCATATGATCCAGTGTCTGGATCAGTTAACACATGAAGGGTTTTAACTCTACTGTGCTTTAAGAAACAGGTTCATGGTCCCGGTTCATGGAAATGCATCATGAAGCAGATGTTCTGAGGAAACCATTACACTGTCTTCAGTTCCTGCTGCCTTCAGTTATCCTCCTGAGTAACATATGATCAGAGTACAGGTCAGAGAAGCAGTAGATTGTGGAAAATGTGAAAACATTCAGGTTGCAATATAATGGCAAAGTCATTTTTTTACCTGAAGTGAACACAAAAACCAAACATTAAAATCGAGTAAAAGCACTGTTTTTGAATAATATTAACTCTTTCTGAATCTACCACCAGTAATGTTTTTTTTTTATGTTGCACAATATTAAAATAGATCACCTGTAGAAAAGGGAAATCTAATTTCTAACCACCTGCAGGTCAGGAGTGTATGTGCTTGTAGAACGTGCTACCAAAGATAATGATGCATTCAAAGAGCAGAACAATAGAGAATTTTTTTTTTAGTATTAAATTATTGATAAAAATACTAACTTGGAGATTTCATCATTTACAATGTACAACTTTCAGAGAACAAAGACTGTTCTCTGATGATCGTATCAAATGTTAAAACTGACACCTTGACACCTGTTGGAAAGTATTTGCTCATTTGACTTTGATGGCAGGAGAACATCTCAGAAAACCCGGAGCAGGAGCAACAAAAGGCCGATTTCTGCAGCTCAGCTGGATATCAGGAGCATTTTAAAAGGACGTCGCTCCACAGAAGTAAAGCCGTGCAACGGATCCGGATGAAACCACGTGCATAAGAGACAGCTCTAAAGGTCGAGGCTGGACGCTGGTGAACGCCGGGCCCTCCGGCAGCACTGCGTTATCAATAGTCAGAGGTCACGCAGGCTGGGTATCAATCGATGCACTGACTCAGCAACACTTCCATAAATCACTCATTCTAAACACAGTGGGCTGTATGATCTATGAATTTCAATTTCTGAGTTGCCTCACCTTTAAATAGTTCGCTCAGGATTCAACAGCAGCCGTGAGCTGAAGCTTTCAGTGACGTGTTTAACCTCTATTGAGCGACCCTGCTGCCGGTGGAGGACTCTGTTTGTGCATCTCACCTGTGTCGTCCTCTTCAAACTCCTTTCTCTCGTGTGTCCGTTGCCAGATCATCATACTTCTTTCATGTTTCTGGACTTTTGCCCGTGTTTTTGAACTTTGAACAACTCTTTGAACCGTGTTACTCTCATGAGCCTTGATCCGCGGCAGGAACCAGGGACGCCGTCTCATGCAGACGAGAGAGGAGAGACGCCCTGCAGGCCTGTCAACAGTCGACGGTATCTCTATAGGCTGGGTTTTGCATTATTGCCTGTGGCAAGGCCAGCTTCCACGTCATTAAAGCATGCATCAGTGCTGAAAAGTGCACTGAGATTTGCTTCCATTAGACTACATGTCTTTCAGCAAAGGTTTTGCATATTTTAGGACAGCGATGCTCTGTCGCATGCAGCTTTTCATTCACATTTGCAGCATTTTGAGGCCGTCTTCACCACTTTTCAAGTCATTACTGGCATCCCACTTACAAACATACAACACAAAACTTTCATTGTCTTTCTTAAAGGTAAAGAGGAGTAAAAGGCTAAACATAAATTAAAATGTAAATAGTGTTTAAGCTCATCATAACCAAAGCACATAGGGTTGTGATACGGTGTATTAAATGAATAAGGGAGTTGTACCAACACTGAGTGAGGATCTTTTATTTAATATCAATTTGTTCGTCCACTTGTGCTTCCAGCATGCTGAAGCTGAGGACTGAGTGACTGGAATATATTAAACTCCACCCTGGTTGAATCGGCAGTAGATTCTACAGCAGCCTCGCTTTGCTCCACACTTGGTTTCGTTGCCCTCCTGAAGATAAAAGCAACGACTCCAAGCAAAAAAATGAAACACCCTCTTCAACCTATTTGTTCTTCTATCCCTAAACCCACGATTAAATTGGATTCAGCATATTTCTCATGTCAAAAACACGTTTCCGCCATCACTGAAGCACGGCCACGACACCGACCAGACATTACCATTCATCCGCAGACAGCACATGTTCTGCCTCTGTTCTGCTTTTTCTTTCTTTCTGTCAAAAGCGCCTGATTAATATGATGATTTTTCTAATTATACAACTCGGGTACAGCGAACGAAAGGGCGAAAAGCAGCAATTTAGGTAAACAGTCATAACATTTAGAGGGAAGACAGCAGAATGTCTCGCTGAGAAACATCTGTGGGGGTGTCCGACTGTGAACCCTGGCGCACTCTGAGGAAATACGCAGGTTCCCAGAAATTGTTAATGCCATGTTACTGTGTGGAATGAGTGGGCGGCCGTCAAACTCTGCAGTGAGTGTTAACGCCCCATCGTTTGAATGAGCAGAGAGGAGTCGCAGATACACAGGATGGCAGGTCCTCAGGAGCGGGACTGACAAATACCAGCCCAGACAGGTCCTGGCCCCGACGATTTTATCAGATTCATAAAATAATTTCACATTTTTCACAGTTCTGCCTCATCTCTGCCATCGGAGTGCAGAAATGATACAAATGAATGTCAGGAGGTACAATTTATTTTACTGGCCAGACAGCTGTGTTCTGCAGTGAGCATGAAGTGATCAGTAGAAACTTTTCTATGAAGTTTTATAGTCCCAATCCTTCTACTTGCCATCATCATAATCATTGATCATTTAAATCTGTTGTCTGTGCGTCTGAATTGTTGCGTTGCGTTGTTTTCAAATCAACTTATAAATGATAAAGTGTGTGTGTGTGTGTGTGTGTGTGTGTGTGTGTCTGTGTGTGTCTGTGTGTGTGTGTGTGTGTGTGTGTGTGTGTGTGTGTATGGTTTGTCAAAAGTACTGAAACCAATCTCCATGTGAGGCATTTCTCTTTCTGAGTTTCCAAATGCTCTCAAGGGAACAACTTACTGCCAGAAACTCACCTGGAAGAAAAATCCAACTTTCTTTTGACAGGCAGGTCAAACCGCAGGGGCAACACACTCACAGCGACGGGTAGTTTGAGATGCTGCGCTCAGATTCACAGACACAAACATGCGTTTGCTGTACCAACTCTGAAAGGAAAAACTGTTGGTTCAGGTTTTTTTTTCCTTCTTCACAGAGTGAAGGAATTGACTTTCTTCATCTCACTGATTGAGCCTGATGCAGGGTCGAGGTGAAACACGTCTGCATCGATTAAAAGCACCTCAGCGCGGCTGGTTTTCCAATTCAAAAAAACAAATGTTTGTTAAGAAGAGTTGAAGACACAGCAAGCCTTCTATCACACATTGATGTAATTTCATTTTATCCTTTTCTTTCGGTACATTTGTGTAAACTACACATGCCTGGAATGTTCCAGCTGTAGTTCAACTAGGTGTGTGAATGCTTGAGTGTGTGAACATGTTTCCTAAAAACACACACGTTTACACATTTACAGAATCCAGAATTGTTTCATGACATGTTCCGACTTCATAATTTGTGATTCAATGCGTTTGATGAAACAAATGATTTAGTGTGATTTCTATACAATAATTACATGGAGGGATGCATGCTGGGAGACCATCATTTACTCCTCCAATCATGTAGTGTAATTGGGATTTTAATCATTTGTTGGGAACGGTGTGGGCGACAGACGTCAAATAGTGTAAAAACCGTTTACCGTAAATTGAATCAACTATTTTAATCTATTGCAATTTAGCAATCAGTGACTGGGACTGAGTGACGCCTGTGTCGAGACACACACACACACACACACACACAGACACACACACACACACACACACACACACACACACACACACTCTCACACACACACACACACACACACACACACACACACACACACACACACACACACTCACACACCATAGAGATCTGAGTCACCGCTGTCCTAATGATTCTTTATTTATTGCTTTCAGACAAACTTTGCTCTTGTGTCGATTTGCTCCTGATGGTTGGTTAAATCTTATTTTTCATGTTTGATAGCTTTAGAAAGCTCTGAGTTTCACTGGGCAAACCCCACTCTGTTTTTCCCCTGAAAAATAACATCTACTCAGTACTAAAAGCTTTGTTGAATAAAATTTCTTCACAAACATGAAAGGAACATTTGAAAGTAAAGCAAAGTCGGATCTGAAAGACCTGGCTGGAGCAGAAACCAACAGAAACACTCCAAGTGTTGAAATCTATCAAAGGTCTTGATCATATGTCCGTTTACAGAATGTGCTCTTAATGTTCCTGCTGTGAAAGTTCGGTTTGGTGGTTGTTTGGTTCAGATTTGAGTGAGCTGCGGTGGAGTGTGCTGTCACGATTTTTCTTTTACGGATTTCGAGAAATGTCTGTGACAGAGTGACAGTGAGTGGCACAGCCCCCCAAATCTGCCAGAAACATCTGTCTGAAGCCGTCTAACGTCCACCTTCAGAATTTCACCTGTTTTGACACTGCTGCTCTCTGTTTCGCTTTCAGCCTTCAAATATCAATTAAAACCGCTCATATTCAAATCCTGGGACATTAATCATTCCAATCTTGAAGTGTTATTAAGGATGTTATTGAGGATTCTGCGCAGCCTGAGCGTCTGACGTCACTCCGGTGAGTGTTTTCCGTGTTGGTGAAGCTTGCTGAAGCCTGCGAGCGACTGAAGTGCTTGCTGTCTCTCTCTTGCTATTACTGTTAATTCACGAAGCAATCAAAAATCGGGGTTATTTACGCCCCCGGGGTTACTTCGCCCCCGATTGACCAAGCGATCTCTCGTGAATTACATTTCTTCTCCGCCGTTAGCGCCACCGGCGTGCTAACTAGCTTAGCGTGCTAACTAGCTTGGTCCGCCGGGACCGCTATGGCGTCCTCCCCTCTGTCTTCTTTTCTTTCCTGCTCAGTGTGCCGTATGTTGAGTCAGAACCCTGCCTCCCTTGACGATAGGGGTATTTGCGTAAAGTGCAGTGTATTGACAGCGCTGGAGGCCAGGGTAACCGAGTTAGAGGAGCGGCTGCGCAGATGTGAGGGGCAGGGCAGCGCTAGCTATAGCGAGGTAGCGGCAGGGCTCGCAGCCCGTTCCCGCAGTGAGAGGAGTGTTAGCAAGCCTAGCCCCGCAGCGTGTCCCGAGCAGCCGGGACAAGACCAGGACCGGTTTGTGACAGTCCGGAGGAAGGCTAGTGCTAAGCACCGCCACGTAGCACTCCAAGAACCGCTTCACGTCTGCAATAGGTTCTCTCCCCTCAGCGACGACACGCCGGCTGAACTGGACACGCTGGTGATTGGCAGCTCTATAGTTAGAGACGTGAAGCTGCCAGCGGTGAAGGTTAGGTGTTACCCGGGGGCCAGAGTGGGGGACATCGAGGGGAACCTTAGGCTTTTAAAACAGGAAGGTAGGAGATTCCGTCGAGTCGTGATTCACGCAGGCGGTAATGATGCCCGGCGGAGACAATCAGAGGTGCTCAAATTACAAGTAGCCTCGGTGTGTGAATTGGCTAAGTCGATGTCTGATGCCGTAATATTCTCTGGTCCCCTGCCCAATTTGGTCAATGATGAAATGTATAGCCGACTTTCATCATTCAATCGCTGGTTGTCTAGATGGAGTGAGGAAAACGGAGTTATTTTTCTAAACAACTGGTGCACCTTCTGGGGAAAGCCTGGGCTCATCCGCAGGGACGGCATCCACCCAACTTTGGATGGTGCAGCCCTTTTAGCTCACAATATGGCTGATCGGCTTCGAACTCTAAATTGACAATCCAGCTCTGAGCCCCGGGCGCAGAGCAGTCGTGTAGAACACTCCTCTGTTGATCTTGTTGATCCCGTCACTAATCCTGCTCCCGGATTTTTACAAGTCAAGCATGGAGGTTTACCTAGGCTAACAGAGACTGAGTCTGTCCAAAGTGCTCAAAGCATTAAAAAAAAGTCAATGGGTAAAAAGCTTAACATCTGTACAAGACAAAATAACTTTTCCAGTAGGAAATACATAAAATGTGGTCTACTAAACATTAGAGCAATCTCCACTAAATCTCTGTTAGTTAATGACCTTATCGGTGACAATAACATTGATCTCCTTGCTCTAACAGAAACTTGGCTCCAGCAAGATGATTATGTGAGGCTCAATGAATGTACCCCTCCAACCTATGTTAATTTCCAAACAGCTAGATCAACAGGTCGAGGTGGAGGTGTGGCAGTGATTTCCCACTCCAGTCTTCTTCTTAAACCCAAAACTAATGTTAAATTCAACTCTTTTGAAAGCTTAATACTAACGCTTACTTGTCCAAATTGGAAGAATCAAAAAGCTGTGCTATTAATTATTGTGTATCGACCTCCTGGTCCTTACTCTGACTTTTTAACTGAGTTCTCAGAGTTTTTAAGCAATATAGTATTGACTCATAACAAGATCCTTATAATAGGTGACTTTAACATCCATGTGGATGATTCTGGTGATAGTTTGAGTAATGCGTTTATTGCAGTATTAGATAGTATCGGTTTCACTCAAAATGTTGATGAATCCACTCATAGTCACAAGCACACCCTGGATCTGGTCTTAACATATGGGATAGAAGTCAGTGACCTAAATGTTCTCCCTCAGAACCCTATTCTCTCAGACCATTTTTTAATTACTTTTCAGGTTTTGATTGAAGACTACTGTGCTCAAAAAGATAAAATTAAGCTGATACGGACATTATCTGAAAAATCTGTGGCTCGGTACAAAGAATTGATCCAGCCTGCATTTGCTGCATTATCTTGTGAACTCACAGAAATGAGCTTATTGGCCAGTGGTGATAATAGTGATCAGTTTGTTGACAGTGCTATGCACTCACTAAAATCTGCCCTTGACGTAGTGGCCCCGTTGCAGCTGAAAACCAATCGACCCAGGCGCGTTGCTCCATGGTTTAATTCTGAAACCCGTGTTCTCAAACAAAAAACTCGGCAATTAGAAAGACTGTGGCGTAAATCTAAATCAGAACAATCTCTGAAGGCCTGGAAATGTAGCTTGCTAAGCTATAAACAAATTCTCTTTAAAGCCAAGACATTATATTACTCTCGTTTAATAGAAATAAACAAAAATAACCCTCGGTTTCTATTCAACACTGTAGCCAGACTGACAACCAGTCATACTGTAGTGGAACCAGTAATCCCAGAATCTTTAAACTGCCATGACTTTCTTAAATTCTTTAATGATAAAATCATAACCATTAGAGGTAAAATCAGTGAAGCGCTTTCCTCAGATCAAGCTCAGGGAATCCAGCCACTGCCTCCACCTGAAATACCTGAAATACTAGATAGTTTCTCATTAGTAAATGGGGCTGAGATTACTTCAATTGTAATGTCTTCTAAAACCTCAACCTGTCTCCTAGATCCAATTCCAACTAAGCTTTTCAAAGATATCCTTCCAGTTATCTTAAATACGATCATAACTATAATAAATACCTCTCTAGAAAATGGCTATGTGCCACAGTCATTTAAATTCGCAGTAATCAAACCACTGCTGAAAAAACCTAATCTCGATCCTGATATTCTAGCTAACTACAGACCGATATCAAATCTGCCTTTTATTTCAAAAGTCCTGGAAAAAGTTGTGGTTAAACAGCTTTACCGCCACCTACAGGACAATAGTTTATTTGAGAAATTTCAGTCAGGATATAGAGCTTATCACAGCACTGAGACTGCGTTAGTTAAAGTCACTAATGACTTGCTATTGGCGGCTGACGCAGGTCTAGTCTCAATCCTGGTTCTCCTAGACCTCAGTGCAGCTTTTGATACAATCGACCACAATATTCTCCTGCAGAGGTTAGAATGTGAGGTTGGCATCAGAGGAAAAGCCCTCTGCTGGTTCAAATCCTATTTATCTAATAGGTACCAATTTGTTCACGTTAACCAACAGTCCTCACCGTGCTCCCAGGTCAGTTATGGGGTTCCTCAAGGGTCCGTGCTCGGGCCAATTTTATTTCTGTTATATATGCTTCCTTTAGGGAACATAATTAGAAGTCACGATATCAATTTTCATTGCTATGCAGATGACACACAACTGTATTTATCTATGAAACCTGATCAAACTAATCAAATAGACAGACTCAGTGACTGTATCAGAGAAATTAAAACCTGGATGACTACGAACTATCTCCGTCTGAATCCTGGCAAAACAGAGGTCATTATACTAGGCCCCCATAAACTGAGAGAGTGTCTATCCAAACAGATTATTACCTTAGATAACGTCAGTGTATCCTCCTCCTCTACTGTGAGGAACCTCGGGGTCTTATTTGATCAGGATATCTCATTTAAAGCACACATCAACCTGGCTTGTAAAACAGCATATTTCCACTTGCGCAACATAGCTAAAATAAGAAACATTTTACCTAGAAGCGATGCAGAAAAACTCATCCATGCATTTGTTTCTGCGAGATTGGACTACTGCAACTCCCTTCTCGCAGCCTGCCCAAAAAGTGTATTAAAAAACTTTCAGTTGGTTCAAAATGCAGCCGCCAGATTATTAACTGGAACTAGAAGACGTGAACACATTACTCCCGTTCTAAAATCTCTTCACTGGCTTCCAGTCGAGTTTAGAGTTAGATTTAAAATCCTTCTCCTCACTTACAAAATCCTAAATGGGATGGCTCCAACCTATCTCCAAGATGCTTTAACGCCTTATCAACCAATCAGAGCACTTCGCTCTCAAAATGCAGGGTTACTGGTGACTCCTAGAGTCTCTAAATGGACACTAGGTGGAAGAGCCTTTAGCTATCAGGCACCATTTTTATGGAACCAGCTTCCAAGTGGTGTCAAAGAGGCAGACACAGTCTCCACATTTAAGGTTAGGCTCAAGACGTTTCTCTTCGATGCAGCCTATGATCAGGTCAGCTAGGGATTCTAAACTAAACTAAACTAAACTAAACTAAACTAAACTAAACTAAACTAAACTAAAACAAACCAAACCAAACTAAAGTAAACCAAACTAAACTAAACTAAACTAAAACAAACCAAACCAAACTACAGTAAACCAAACTAAACTAAACTAAACTAAACTAAACTAAAACAAACCAAACCAAACTAAAGTAAACCAAACCAAACTACAGTAAACCAAACTAAACTAAACTAAACTAAACTAAACTAAATTAAATTAAATTAAACTAAACCAAACCAAACCAAATTACACTAAACAAAATTAAACTAAACCAAACTAAATTAAACTAAACTAAACTATACTAACTAAATACTAGTTTAAACAGGTTAAGTATCCACAAAGCTGCCCCAGGAGCTAGAATGCTGTGGGAAGTACGGTGCACTGAGCCCTGTCCTCCTCTAATGTCTGAATGTTATTCCCTTTAGTCCGTTCATTGCTTTTCACCTGCTGTCCCCCCCTTCGAGGGGGAGTCTTCTCCAGTTTCAGTTGCTGACTCCACTATTACGAAGGCCTATGAACAAGCTCCGTCCGGACCGGGAGGACACCCCTGTCGGTCCTGCCCGTGGACTGGCTTCGGTTCTACTGCTGGGATCCGTGGTTCTTGTGCTGGACCGTCCAACGGACTGTCCTCAACATAGTCCTAGGCTTTACTTCTTATTGTCTCATGCTAGCTGTTGCCAAAGCTGTCCGTCCCTGGGAGAGGGATCCCTCCATACTGTGGTTCTCCCCAAGATTTCTTCTTTTCCCACTGGGTTTTTGGAGTTTTTTCTTGCCGGATGTGAGGGTCGAAGGCGGTGGTTGCTTCGTTCTGTCTCGTTACTGTAAATATTGACATATTACCATTATGCTTATTCACTGTTTTTACTTTTACCGACAAATGTAACATCTTGAAGCCCTCTGAGGCAACTGTTGTTGTGATACTGGGCTATACAAAAATAAATTGATTGATTGATTGATTGATATTTATAGATATTCTTTAACCCTCAAAATGCCAGAACAGGCACCCGTCTCAGTGCTGAGCTCACCTTTTTCCTACGCCTGTGGGACTTTTCAGATGTGGTCACTTTATTTCACTTTGTCTCAGGCTTCTGGTTCTGAATGTTTCCTGGCCCTGCGGTTGTTTGGAGTTACAGTATCTGAGTCATCCGTCAGTGCAAAGAACTAAAAAACACCTGACATTCACCAGCACCCTTCCTTCCATCCTTCACCAAGTCCGTTTCTGCAGCATGATAAAGAGTCACCAAAGCTTCTCTCCACCTCCTTTTCTTTATTTATGACTTCAATCAATCAAACTTTTCAAAAAAAAATCTCATGTCACCTGCAGTGTGATGCAACCAAGTCTCTTAAATGTCAAGTTCTTGGAAAAGTTGCGCTCCAAGCCCACAGTTTACGTGCAGTATTTGCCAGCCCACACCTCTCTTTCTGAAACAGAAATAGTTTGATGATGAGATTCTTCTTCAGTTTGTCTCCTTGTTGCTATCTTCTGGAAAAATAATGAGTTTCAGCTTATGTCGCATTTCATCGACCGTTCACATTCTTATTCCTGAGGTTTGAAAATGAACATCCTCGGAACGCAAAGCGTGTGAAAACAGATCTTTTTATTAAAATTTGGTGCTGATAGTCTGAAGCTTTTACGTTAAAATTTCTCATCTATCTTTATTGAGTCAAAGTTAGCAACACAATGCACAAATAACACAAATCAGACTGAGCTGTTTCTCTGGAGGTGTTTATCTATTTTTTTTTTTTTTTTTTTTAAGTATAAAGAAATCACAATAGAAAGACGAGGATGGAGAAAAAGGTTTTTTTTTCCAGCTTAACCTGTCAAAGTGACTCATTAAGAAGGGCAGAGCTACAAAGAGCATGCTGATTCTTATTATCTCAAATAAAAAAAAAAACACAGATTGAAAGAAAGACCTCCAACAAACAGAGCCTGTCAGGCCATATAAGGACAATTCCAAAAACACATTTCTACTCATATTCAGGTATAATGTCCTTCAGAGACTGAGACGGTCCTGATCAAAGTGTCACACCAACAGCAGCTCTGACAGCAAATATACACAGAGGAAGAGACGGAATTCAGGGGAGGTGTGTTGTCACGAGGAGGGTCTGCGTTGATCTCTCAACTGGAACCATGATATAAGATTTATAAAGATGTGTTGCCTCAAAACATGTATTTAAATCATATATATATATATATCACAATGACCCTAAAGTCAGAGATTTTACACACTGAAGTTGTTACGATTTGAGCCGTCGTGCCATAAACATCACCAAACTGCTGCACATTTCAAAAAGTTGAAGGATTCACTTGAGAAGAGTTTGTTTGGCAAAGTAAGAGCGGCTGACGTGTCTTCGTGTTCAGATGTGTCTTTCCATGGCTGGATCCTTCAAAAACACACCGGGGTCGCTTCGTCTTCCTGTCTTGTCTGTAAAAGGAGGGTTTCTGTTTGGCTGAAAACTGAGCTGAGAAGAGTAAAGAGCAGCTGTCGAGACAGACTGATCTAGAAATATGAAAATGATTACTGGAAGCTTTTTCAGAGAAATCACACTTTATCACCTAGAAACACTTTATTTGAATCTGTGACTTTAGAACCTTCAAATTTAAGTGAAATCTTTCTTTTAATGTATTCAGTTTCTGTCAGAATTCATTTGACTCAATCTGTCAATGGATATATGAATGGTTATCTTTGTTTTTTTCATGGTTCACGTTACGGTTCCAGTTTAGGGACTGAAAGGTTTACTGGTGTTTGTAGGTTTAGATTTCACACAGGGACTTAACCAGGTGGTTTGGCACACTATGAACAGGTTCCACTGGAACTGGATGAGGCTGTCAGTGTGGTGTTTGCATATTTTGCTTGTGAATACAAAGAAAATAATATAAGATTTAAAAAAAAACAAAGTCAGTTTTACCACAATTCAGACATATGCCAGGTTCATAATATACTTGGAGTGGCAGCGCCTGACAGATATGCTAAAGAATCTGCAGGAGTTTTATTTTTCTTCACAAATATTTCAGCAGTTTGTTCAACATCCACCTGACAGATGCAGCCGGTACAGGAGACCGGCTTGAGGGCCACAGGAGGGGGCCAAGTCAGCTTCCTAAAACTGACTGCATTTCACACGGAACAGCAGGATGACTTCTGTAATTTGTTGTAATTGCTCTGGATAATGCCTCGAAAAGTTCATCCTGCAGAAGAAAAATATCAAATGTATTCACGATGACTCAGGTTCTTATGAAACGGCTGCAGATGGACTGAATAAACTGTAATATCTGACATGGTGGATAATAAATACATGCATGAAGTATTTTCTGTGTGCAAAGAGCAGCTCCTGTTTGATTGTGAGTAAAACAGAGGTTTGCAGAGGAATATTCAATCTTTAAGACCTTTCCCAGTTTTTCACTGCAGTGTCCGTCGCCGCATGGATCCACTCCTTCACCACAAGAGACTTGAACATCTCCAGACGAGTCCTGACAGGAGTGTCTGTGGTTTATGAAGCAATGCCGCCATCTAGTGTCTGAAACCGGGAACTGCACTAACATGTAAGCTCAATAAAAGCTCATTTTTATGTGGTTTAAACATAGAGAACAAATTTCAAACACTTTCGATTGTAACTTGTGTCACTTTTGGCTCTATAATCTCCAGCCAAAATATGACAAATGACCACGCCACAAAATATAGAGCTTTAGGTTTTTATAAGACTTATAAAAAAAAAGAAAAAACATAACACAGTAACCAAGGCAAGTCATACACTGAGCTTTTTCTTTGTTTCTCTGAGTATTTACAAAACGGGCTTATGTACAGATAGCGATAACTCAGAAATAAAGAAAGCTACATATTCCTCTAGCACAAACAACCAGTTAGCATAATGATAATATATTTGTTATGTACAATGTAACTGGCAAGGCTAGAGCAAGAAAGGACATAAAGGTCCTGCAAAAAGGTTTAAATAGCTTCAAGTATCTGTCTCGAGGTTTCATGGAGGTTTTTCTCGTCTGATGGACGCAGCTTCCTGGCGCCGCGGACTGTAGTGTGGCTGGGAAAAGACGGGCGGCGCTCTAGCCGGTGGGGGAAAAGACGAAAACACGCAGACGGTGCGAGGAAAGTGGCGCCACAGAAACAATGACCTCTCTGATAAAATGCCCAGTCGTTCAGTAACTTCTAACACGCGAAAGGGGGGGAAAGTCTCCTCTCCACACATAAAGTGATATCCAGCGTTTGGCCTGTTAGCACCTTTTTACTGTTTTCAATGGAAAAATGTGCAACAGGCAAAAAAACACACAAAACAAAACAACAACTACTAACATGGACATACCGTTTCTTTTCTTAGGGGAATATGAAGCTGCAAACATCTCATTTGTTTACAGGTCGCCAAACGGGAAACAACACGCCCCACGCCGCTCAACGTCTCTGGAAATTGAACATCTTAGGGAATCAAAGATTAAAACATTCTGTCGCCATTTCATTAATTCACAACGATCTCCAAAAATGATCTTTGTTGTCACAACGCATTTCATCTCAACGATTAAAAAAGAAATAACAGAAAATCGAAACTCGATCGCCATCTAGTACCTCGCACATGTTTTAAGGTCCAAATATCATGAAACCGAAGTCAGAATTGCACAGTCAGTCGAGTGAAAAGAAGAAGTGTTCTTCTGGGTTAGCAGTAGTTAGGCCTACTCTAATTATAAAGCCGCTATGAAGCAAAGTGTGGCCGAGGCGGCGGCCATTCGTCCTATTGACCGAGTGCATGAAACACTAATGCTACTTCACAACGCTCATATAACAACACTGTAGGGATTAGATGTCTCTGTTTACATTTCAGTTTAGTGTGAATCACTTTTTGGAAGGACAAAAAAAAAAGGAAACGTTCGTGCACAGTGGCGCTGCGTCAGTCCCTCGGGATAACCGTCCGCACCGGGAGCACCGAGCGTCCTCTAGTGTAATCTTAAGACCTTAAAATAAAGCAGCACAACAGATCACCGGAATTTCCTGTTCTTGTTTGGCTCAGCGTTTGAAATGCCATCAGGTGTCGAATCAGGAGTCAGAGACGAACCACGCTGCCAGAGAGTGGAGTCGAATTTAGGAGTGTCCTCTTCGGAATAGTGCATTTTGTGGGCGGCGGGGGGACCGGTTAAGATTCCGCTCCGATCGGCTGCACGGCGCTCGCCACCCCCCTCAGCAGACCGTCAGCGGCTGCGGGTCGCTGTCGCGCCGCTGGTTCTTCTTCAGCAGCTGGATGCGGTTGTGGCAGTAGAACTTGATGGCGCGCCAGTCGCGGTGGTTGCTGACCAGCAGGGGGCACTGCTGCAGGCAGCGCTCGCAGTCGGCCTTGGCGGGAACCCGCAGCTCGTTGATGTTCTGCGTCAGGTGCTCCTCCACCGCCGCGCGCTCCGCCTCCGACCAGGGCCGCTTCAGGACGCCGCGTTTTCCTGCGAGGGGGAGGAGGACGGCGGAGTTACGCGTCTGATGAAGACATTTTTATCTAAGACGGAAAATCTCTTGTATCAAATGAACAGTTTTCACGTCACTTTGGATTTTTCTCATTCTGTCATCAAGGCACGGCAAATTTTTGGCACTATTGAAAAATCCAAACATAACAACCACAACACTAAGAGATCGCAGCTGAGTTTTTTGCTGCTGAATCAAATCTACCAGGTCTGAACTTACAAAAAAAGAAAATCTAGAGGGTTTATGAAAAACAAGACAAACTCTCTGTAATGGAGACAAAGAAACACTGAAACTTTGTGAGGTTGTAAATTTACCAACAACCCAGTGAAATACGAACCTGTGCTACGAATAAATCAAAATTAATGAGAATTAACTGACATTTTAATAGCTTGGCAGAATATTTCAGAATGAACCGCACGTATCAGGTAGCATTATTTTGACAACTGCGGCTAATTCAACACTTTATTGCTTTTTTAATGGGACCTAAAGACGCGAACAGAGAAAAATCTGAGTCTACATCCCGGCTTTAGAAAACTAGGTCAGTCACACACTGTAAATTCCTCTTTGACGGAGTCATTTCAGCTCCAACACGGTTTAGATGTTGGCCAGCATTTGTTGGAGATGGAGAATGCTTCATTTACTAAACAAACTGAGCGCCCTGTAAAGGAAATCTGGAAATTATTTGCTTTGGCTGTTTTTTTGCTTTGCTGTCCTTCAAAAAAAAAAAAAAAAAACTTTAAATTGTAATGTGTATCAGAGTTGAGAGTTTAACGTTTTCCCTCCCGGCTGACAGGAGTGTGACCAAACAGGAGGAAGTGAAAAATCTCTGTACATTCACAAACGTACACACACACACACACACACACACATCACACTGAGCGTCATGTGCTTTCAGCAGTGCGCTTCCTGCTGTTCAACCAAGTTTTGCAACAAGTAAATCACGACCCAGTGCTCGTTGTTGTTTGCCACCTTCCTACAAACCGAAGAGCTTCACCTTGAACTCAATTCCTAATCCTCACTTGTGTTTCCACGTCTTATTCTACTTTTCGACCAAGTTTGTGAAGTTTCCCGCCTTTCATTCAGATCTCATGCACTCGCCGCAGACGTGACGGACTGACCTGAGCCTCTCCTGCGGCTCTCAGGCGGGGTTGGAGCTTGCTGGGTGGGCATCTGAATGTTCTTCAGCTTCTTGGGCCGTCCCACCCGCCCGTTGTTCTTGCCCTTGCGGACGTACAGCAGGGTGGGCGTCGGGGTCAGGGCGGGCGGCGGCGCCGGCGGCTCGGGCTTCTCCTTCACGTGTTCCCCTTCAGATTCTCCCTCCGAGTAGGAGTCGGCGGAGTTTCCGGACATGACTGCAGCAGAGAGGGGCAGAGGCGGAGAGGTGAGGAGGACGGGCGCGAGACCCCGGTCGTACAGACACACACGCGCACTCGTTCGGCCGTCTCACCGTCCAGCTCCAGGCAGATGTGGTTGAGGCTCATTCCTCGGAACAGCACTCCGTCTCTCTCGCCGCACAGCACCACCCGGCCCACCCGGCCCATCAGCCCCGGGTCCTGGCCGATGCCGGCGCAGTTCTGCGTCACGTGGTACTCCCTCTCCAGGAAGTGCTCCAGCCTCTCCACGGCGCTGCCCCCCGGCTGCCCGGGCTCCTCCCCCTCCCCGAGCAGCAGCAGCTGGGTCAGGATGGCCACCTGGCGGCGGACCCTGGTCTGGGTGAGGGCGCGGGGGTTGCGGGTGCCGCTGGAGCGGGCCAGGCTGCGGAGCAGGTCGGTGCCGCGCAGCGGCGTGGCGGGGGAGTGGTAGGGCCGCGCGAAGACGTAGGGGTTGGTGGGGTCCACCCCGACGTCCTGCCGCGTCTGCAGGAGCAGCTCCAGGCAGGGCTCGCAGTGGGGGGGCAGGATGAGGGGCTGCACGCGCCCCCGTTTACCCTGCACCCCGACCCGGGCCAGGTGGGGCAGCACCAGGCGCTCGAAGGGGGAGAGGGAGGCCTCCAGCGGCGTGAGGGCCGGGGGGGCGCCGGGGGGGACGGGGACGGGGCACTGAGGGGTCACTCGGGAGCGGTACTCGGCGATGGACAGCTTGGAGACCTCGCACTCGCGCCGCCGGTTGTATAGGATGAGGAGGGCCAGGCTGGAGTGGCACAGCAGGCGCCACGCCTCGGCCGACTGCAGCTGCCGCGACAGCGACAGGAAGGCCGAGTGCTGCAGCCGGCGGAGGTACAGCACCAGGGAGGACAGCGACGAGAGGAGGGGCAGCATGTGGTGACGGCCCGAGCCGCTGCAGGCGAGAAGGAACAGAGAAACGGGGGTTTTACTCCAGAGAAACGTTGTGCGTAAAGTGTATAAAAGTGTTAGTAAACAGTAAACAGTGTGTCTTTTATGCCAAAAAAAAAAGAATATAGTTGACTTGACTTTTACCAAAAGCTATGAAAAACCTGGTATTTTATTTTGAAAACTGCAATCTGAATCCTCTTTGTCATTATTTTGTCAGGCACCTCTCACTCCGCAGGCTTCAGCGTTTTCACAAACTCTTAAACTGTGCAGTGCTCCTCATCTTCCTGACAATGGCGACCCCCAGTGGAGAAACTACAAACAGCAGTTACTTTCATTGCGCCAGTGCAGCTCATGTCGTTTTTCCACCTTGCAATATCAGATTAGATCAATTTCAGGTTCAGATCCTTATTTTAGCCCGAAGCATTTTACTTTAACACTTTTCTAAGGGACTAAAAATTAGAAATAGAATAAATAATAGTTTAGATATACTGAAAACACAATAATCACAATACTTAACAGAGGAAAAATATTCATCCTAACAATTAAACTGGACACATCAATACTGAAAACCTAAAGTAAACACTACAGGGTAATACCAAACATTTGAACAACCTTCACCTGTTTTTATGCTTTACCAACAAAAAACATTTTATAGGCAATAAAATCTGTCATCATTAGTGCACTAAAACATCACAGGGGTTTTTTTTTTGGCAGTTCACTGGTTTTAGTAGTTTAATTTAAGAGAATAAAAATCAAAACATGATTTATGAGCTTCGTCCAATTCACACAGTTTTCCCTCCAGATATAATAATCAATATCACTTTATCTACACGGTGACGCCGTATTTCCTTTTGTTCGCCAAATTTGAATAAAGAAATAAGAATTCTAGTTACAGCTGAGTCATTAACGCAGGAGGAAGAAGAGGTAATGGCGGCTGTGTTTGGATCCGTAACAGCAGACCAGAACAATTTAAGTCATTTTGCAAAATGAGAAGTGTTTACTCAGTTGAACAACACACCGCTAAACCATCTGATACAGTTTCTGACAATGTGTGGTTCGTGGTTCAAAGAGGAACGGCAATAACTGGAGATAAAAATCTGAAGCAAACCTTACGAACACGGTTTCACATTACAGAGCTATTTTCAGCTTGATGCTTAAACACTCCATAAAGAATATTATCAGAATATTTCACACATTTACAATCACGATATGCTGAAGAAAGCACTTGAATATACATATTTACACTTTTCTTTTTGATTGGAACTGATCATCTCTAAAGTTGTCTTATTTATGGTAGATTTCTCAAACTCCATGCAGCAACATTTTTGAAACAATGAAGCTTCAGAATAAATGAAGGTGACTGAAGACTCTCGGATGGATAATACTGAAACACAGTGAAGATGTGGTAAAACACTTTGAAAGGATGCTTGATGTTATTGTGTGCATAAAATGTCACTGCTTTGTGGGCAGATGTGACAACTTTAAAAAAGCTACATTTTTTATTTTTTTTTAGCTGAGTTTAGATAATACTGCTTTATTCCTGTTAACAGTGATATAATATTCTATCTCAGCTCTCTGTACTTTATGCAGTGATTGTTAATTGAATCGTAATCAGGAGCACGGGGGGAATGACTCACTCACCTCAGTAAGTCCTTGTCTTTATCCTCCGGTCCGCTCTCATCGTCCACCTCCATCACTCCGTTCTCCTCCTCGTCCTCCTCATCGTCATACTCCTCCTCCTCCTCCTCCTCCTCCTTTGGTAGCTCCATCTCTTTGGCCGACTTGCTGCCGAAGGACTGCGGACTCATCATCTCCGCGTCCTTCACCTCCACCACCTCCACGTCCTCCTCGTCCTCCTCGGCCGCCGCCTGCTCCGCCTGCCGCTCCTTCTTCAGCTTCCTCGCCGCTCCCTTCTTGGACTGCGCCATGGCCACGGGGGGCGGGCTCCTCTTCAGGACAGACACGGGCACGGCGTTCTGTCCCCGCGGCGGACTCAGCACCGGAGGGGTGCAGTTCCCGCCCGAGGAGGCGGGGGAATGGTGGGCGGCGGTGAGAGTGGGCGGAGACATGGACAGGTCCTGGACGCCGCTCTGGGGCGGATCGGCGCTGCGGCTCTGCCCCGTGGAGTGAAGCATCTTGGGCTGCTGCTGCGTCTGCGTGTGAGCGGCGCTGGGGTTCGAGCTCGGCGCCTGCAGGCGGGGCATCTGCGTGTAGCGCTCCACCAGGGCGGAGCACACCTCGGGCTGGTGGGCGTGGTGTTTGTCTAAGTGGCGGCCCAGGGAGCGGAAGTGGCGCCCGCAGTACTCACAGGTTTGGCGCATCGAGTCGATGGACACTGCTCCTTTGGGGGTGCTCGGGGGAGCGTTCCCCGTGCCGCCGCCGCCGCCGAGTGGCGCTGGAGGCTTGAACACGGGTTTGATTGAAGAGGAGGAGGAGCCCGGCGAGCAGGGGGGCGGGGCCTGGGACGAAGGGAGCGGACGGTTGTGGTGGGGAGCGCTGGAGAGGGGGGCCGCCGGCGGACGTCCGGGCGGCGTTCGGTGGGGGGTCTTCTTCTTTGAGGGGGTGCCGCGACGCTTCTTCCGACGGCGCGGGGCGTGCCCGCGAGGGCCGGCGTTGTCCTCGTCGCCGGCGTCGGAGTCACTGGCGTCGGAGTGGGAGATGGGGGAGGAGGAGGGCGACAGGGACCAGGAGGGGGTGACGAAGTCCTGCTGCTGCCGCTGAGGCTGCGGCGCCGTCAGGGAGGCGGCCTCCTCCTCCTGGAAACGACACGGCAGAGGGAGAAAACTGAAGCACCGCTCTGAGCTGGAAGACAAACACCTGGGAATCAGTGGGATACTATACTTTCCTTTTTACACTGTTTTATTCCTCTTATTTTTGATTTTAATAAATTCTGTTTTGTTTTTTAAACATTCATGTTTTTCTCTTCCCTTATTTTAATTCTCATTTCGAGTTATTTTTTCTGCCTTATCCAGTGTACATGTTTGCTAAAACTTTCAGCTGCCTTCCTGTTGAAATGTAAAACACAAATAAAGTCTCGCTTTTGAAAGCTACTGTAAGCAGTGACGTCAATGCCATTACTGGTGTTTTATATCTTATTTGGAACTGATTTAAAGCTCACTTGATCTACAAAAGGAACTGTGACTTCTGTGACTTGTGTCTAAATGGTGCTTTATAAAAACATTCGCCTCACCTTGCTTTACAGAGGTCGGTCTTTCAGATGTACAAATCAACAAAATGGAGGGTTTGAGCGAGAATAATTTGAAAAAGTATTCAAACTTTTCCACATTTCATTCATCTTAGGCTACATTTGAAAACTAAGTTGGGGTTTTGTGTAATTGACATTCATAAAGTTACACGTGAACTTGAAAGAGAACGATTCATTACTTTAAAACTGAAATTCATGGCGAGCATTTGTATTCACCCGTCCTCAATCAATACCTGTTAGATCCTCATTTAGCTGCAAGTACAGCTGCAGCTAAATGTTTCTGGGTGAGTGTCCACCAGCACTGAGCCTCTACAGAATGAAATATTTGTATATTCTACTACACAAAACAGCTCAGGATCAGTCAGACTGAATAGAGTGTGAAAAGCAATCAGATCATGAACGTGACACATTAGATTTGTGTGTGTGTGTCGTATGATGATATACGTATGTACAAGTTCAAGGGGTTTAAAATAAGTCTTTGTGGTTTAATGTTGAGATGCTAACAACTGCCTGTCATGTCCTCCTGAATAAATCTCTCCTTCCTTTCATTCCTTCACTTTGTTCTTTAATATAAAGCGGTGTATTACACTCTATTAAATTTAAAATAGGTAAGAATGATATGACCTTAAGGTGTGATTGAGCGAGGAAAAAAAAATCATCCACCAGATGCCCTCAGATCGCTTTAGTGCACCACTGTGGCCTGAGTGAAGCGCCGGGACAGAGCGGCGGGCATCTGCTCGGCGCCGCCGCCGCCCCGCCGCGTCGCTCACAGGCTACCATAAAGTTCATGTCAGGCAAGTTTTAATGTCGCTGCTGACATTAAAACTTTACAATTAAAAGCATGTTTGACTTTTGTCAACGTAATTAGATCAACAGTCAGGAGAGTTATTAAATTTTAGAGCGATGAAAAGGTGAGAGTCGCTGGCAGCAGAGTGAAGGATGTATTGACTGAGATGGAGATAAGTAATTGCAGAGATGTTTCCCAATTGGACCATTAAGGGTGGAGAGATTACAAACAGCTCAATGATACCAAGCACACACACTTATGGTTGCTGGTTTCTCTTCTGCTTTAAAGGATGATAAACCAAATGACATCTTTGGTCCTTAATATTCATGATCAATCAATTATCCAGCGGAGCAGGAGGACGGCTTCATAATGACGATTATATTGAATCCAACATTGGCGTGGTCCGCCCACGTCCAGACAGGTGACGTCCTGGAGGCACAGCAGCGTATCAAAGAATTCTGTCTGGATTTAATCAGCACTGTTTCACTGCATGTAGACTGGCCAAAGATTCATTAATTTGGTGCTGAAAGAAGCATCAGTTGCAAGTTGTGCACAATAATGATTCTTTATTTCTTCAGGTCTGAAAGAACAAACCTAAAAAAAAAAACACTTTAAATTCAAATAGATTTGATCTGTGCCCCACATCAGTTCATGTCAGGTCAGGCTGGAGCTGCTCTTGGTGCTACTGAATGTTGATACTCTGCAAAGCTGCGAATTCTATTTTATTGGCCGCAGAATGAGTGTACGTCAGACACTTCATACCATTTCACATAAGATATGTGAAGCTTAATAACAGGACAATTATTTGGCGCAGATTAATTTTCATTTGACAGAACTATTTCACCTCAAACAGGAGAAAAAAATGGAAAAATCTATTTGTATTTATTTCCCTACACCTTATGACTTGATCACCATATATTCGGTTACCTTGGTAACACAAGAGATGACATAATAGCTTGATAGATGCATTTGGTAAAGCTTAACTTGGTCAGTAACTTCTACATTTGAATAAATTAAGATGTTTTAAGCAAACCTTCAGCTAAAAAACAGTGATAAATGTGTGATAGTATTATAAAAAATCAAGCAAAATGAAAAACATATTTACTTTATGTGTAATGAATTAAAAATATGTGGATTTTTCGAAATCCTTAATTTTAAATTTGAGTCTTTCTTGAAATGCACCTGTTTTTTTTATTGTTCTAATATTGCTTTATGATCATCTAACTTTACCGGCTACTCTCGAACTGGTTTGGAGGCGGAGTTCATACAGAACACAACAATTAAGCATCAAGGGTGAAAAAACCCAGAAAAAAATTCCCAGATGAAAATGTTATAGAAAAATACCGGTCAAGTTAAGATAGATTCTATGGTCGTTACTGAGTTAGCAGCATGATGACAGTAACTGGACAGTAACTTTTCTTTTTTACAAATATTTCATATTTTAGTGAACAGCCTATGCTGACAATGTACTGATGATCCCTCTTACCCATGATCCTCCACTGTCCTCTCCTCCCTATAAAGGCCAGGAGCTGGTCAGAGGTTTGAATTTA